>NC_064809.1:24717644-24967808 GCF_023721935.1 Panthera uncia | reverse complement strand
GAGGGTCAGAGAGAGGGAGACACAGACTCTGAAACAGGCTCCAGGCTCTGAGCTGTCAGCACAGAGCCCGACGCGGGGCTCGAACTCACAGACCGCGAGATCATGACCTGAGCCGAAGTCGGCCGCTTAACCGACTGAGCCACCCAGGCGCCCCTGTTCTTCTATTTTTCATTTGTTTTCTTTTTCCAGTTTCTATGGATTACTTGAACATTTTTTAGAATTCTATTTTGATTTATCTGCAGTGTTTTTAGTGTATCTCTTTGCATACATTTTGTGTGTGTGTGGAGTTACTCTGGGTATTGTACAATATTATACATACATAATTAATAATTATCTATTGTTTGACATCATAGCAGTTTGAGTGAAACATAGAAACCATGTCTCCTTCAAACAATAATTGTATATGCCTCAATCCTTGCAACTCCTGGTATGTCACAAAAAGAAAAGCTGTCGACATATTCTTCCTTTACAAATTTACTCTATGAGAATATGTCATTTCTCTTTCAACATAAACTTCTTACAAAAGCTGTAATAACTATTACACTGATGTGACTGAAAAAATAAATACAACTTTAGTAAAAAATTAAACCATATTTTCTTTTAAGTCCCTTTACCCTCTCTAATTTCTAATTGTCTTTTTCTTCTGCATACATTGATAACTATATGAGACAATGTTATATTTTTGTTTCAACCATCAAACTTGATTTAGAAAACTCAAGAGCTGAATGAAAGTCTTTTGTATTTACCCACACTTTTATTCTTTTCCATTGTTCTTTTCTGATATTGCAATGTTTTCTTCTTTTATCACAGTCTTTCTGTTTAAAAACTTATTACCCTTTTAAGGTAAATTTGTTGATGACAGATTCTCTTCGTTTTTCCTTCATCCACAAATTGTTTTCGTGTTTCTTTCACCCAAGAACTTCTTGACATCCCCTTCATTTCTAAAGTATACTTACCCTGGATATAGTATCAGGCTGACAATTCTTTACTTTCAGTGCTTAAAAAAATGTTGTTTTAATTCCTTCTGTCTTCCCTGGTTGCTTTTGAGAAATCTGTTATTATTTTAATTGTTTTTCTCTTATAAGTAAAATATTGTTTCTCTCTCAACTGCTGTTAAGAATTTTCCTTGTCTTTAGTTTGTGAAGTTTGATTATTATGTGTCTTGGCATGGATTTCTTTGAGTTTTTCTTGAGTTTGTTTAGTGTTTTTTCAACTTCTTGAATCGTAGATTTATGTCTTTTTCTAACTTAGGGAAAATTCAAATCATGTTAGAATACATTTTTAGTCTGACCCTCTTCCTCCTCTTTTTCTGTTATTCTGAGGACATGAATTTTGGAATTTTTGTTTTGGTCTCACAGATCTTGAAGCTCTATTCATTTTTGTTTCCAATCAATTTTCTCTTTGTTATTCAGATTGGGTAATTTCTGTTGATCTATCTTCAACTTCATGGATTCTCCCCCTCTGTCCTCTCCATCCTGTTGCTAGGCCTATCCACTGAGTTTGTATTTTGTTTTGTAAATTTAAGCTTCAAAATTTATTTTTGGTTCTTCTTCATATCTTCCATTTACTTGTTGAGACTTTCTAGTTATTTGTTTCAAGTCTTTGTAATTGCTGCTGAAGCCTTTTTATGATGGCTGCTTTAAATTCTCATCAGATATTCCAACATTTGCTTTCTCTCAGTATAAGCATCTTTGCATCATCCTTTCACATTCAGTTCTTGATCTCCCTGGTTCTTGGTATGATGAGTGATATTTTTATTGTCTTGGACATTTGGGGCATTATGTTGTGAAATTCCAGATTTTATTTAAATCTTTTGTTTTAATGAGCCTTCACTGGCACATCCTGCAAAGTCTGAGTCCTTCACTTAGTTTCCATTGACAACTCTGGTGGTATGGGGTGCTTCGTTACCATTGGACAGGGGTGGAAGTTCAGTCCCCACGAGGCTTCTGCTGACACTACCCTGGCTGGGAGGGAAAGAGTGCCGCCTTATATGCTTCTCATGGGGCCTCCATGTAACCCATGGGAAGTGAGCCCATTGGGGCCTGGAACTGGTGATTTTATTGCATCTTTTGAGATAATCACATGATTAGCCTTTTGTCTGCTGATGACCATTACATTGATGTTTGAGTACTGAATTAGTTGACATTCAATCCTGGGATAAATCCCACTTGGTCATTATGTCTTACCATTGCTGGGTGAAATTTGATAATATTTTATTGAGGACATTTGCATCTATAATCATGAAGGATATGGGTAGTGTGGCCTCAGAAACTAAATTGGGAAATATTCACTTATTTTTCATCTTTCCGGAATTCTTCATATAAATTGGATATTATTTCTTTCTTAAATGTTTGATAGAATTTGACAGTGAATCCATCTGTACCTGGCTTTGTTGGAATGCTTTTATATTGAGAATCTTATTTCTTTAATAGATATATATATAACTATTCAGATTTTTTTCTTGTTGAGCTTTGGCAGTTTGTGTATTTCACTGAATTTGTACATTTGATACAATTTATCTGTTTTATTGACATTGAGTACATTCCATTATTATTCTTTAATGTCTAGGGGATCTTTTGTGATGATCCCTCTTTCATTTCTAATATTAGTCATATATGTCTTCTCTCTTTTTATTCTTGATAGTCAGGAAAGAAGGGATTGATTTTGATCATTTGAAAGAACAGCTATTTGTTTCATTGATTTCCTTTATTTTTAGCTGCTTCCCTTTTTATTTCTACTCTTTATGATTTTTTTTCCTTCTGATTTTTTTATGCTTAATTTGCTCTTCTTATTTAATTTCTTAATTTGGAAGCTTAACCATTGATTTGAGACCTTTATTTTTTCTATAAGGTTTTATTCTGTAAATTTCTTTATAAGCACTACGTAAACTGCATCCCATAGATTTTGATATGTTTTCATGCAAATTAATATATCTGAAGCTTTTCCAGGTATTTTTCTTTTACTGATTTCTAGTTTAATTCCATTGTTTTGAGAGAAGATCTTTTGTATGATTTTAGGGTTTTTTTTTTTAACTTTGTGGATGTTTGTTTTATGGCCCAGAAAGTGGTCAGTTTTGGTGATTCTTTTTTTGTGTGTGCATTTAAGAAAAATATGTGTTTTTCTGCTGCTGTTGGGTACTGTGTTCTCTGTCAATTTTATCAGTTTGGTTTGTACTATTGCTCAGGGCTTATATATTATTAATTTTTATGTGCTTATTTTGTTGATTACTGACTAAGGAGTTTTGAAGTCTCGTAATTGTGGATTTATCTATATTTTTCTTTTTAGTTACATTTTTGTTTTATGTATTTCGAAGTTCTGTTGTTTGGTGAATACACAATTAGAGCTGTGTTGACTCTTTGTTATTATGTATCTTCCTCTTTAGGTCTGATGATATTTGTTTTGAAGTCTACTTTGTTTGATTTTTAATATAGACATTCCTGCATTTTTTGATTACTGTTTGCATGGAAAGTGGGTTTTTTATACCACAAATAGTTGGTTTTCCTTTTTCATCCAATCTGATTTCTTTTAATTGAAGTTTTTCTTTTAATTTTTTTAATGTTTATTTATTCTTAGAGAAAGACAGAGCTTGAGCGGGGGAGGGGAAGAGCGAGAGAGGGACACAGGCTCCAGGCTCTGAGCTGTCAACACAGAGCCCAACTCAGGGCTTGAACTCATGAGCCATGAGATCATGACCTAAGCCGAAGTCAGATGCTTAACCCACTGAGCCACCCAGGCTTCCCTGATTGAAGTTTTAAAATCATTTTTATTTGATGTAACTAGTGATAGAGTTGAATTTAAACTTACTCTCTTGGGGCGCCTAGGTAGCTCAGTCAGTTAAGCATCTGATTCTTGATTTTGACTCAGGTCATGACCTCACAGTTCATGAGAGAGAGCCCTGAGTTGGGCTCCATGCTGGATGTGGAGCCTGGTTAAGATCCTGTCTCTCTCTCTGCCCTTTCTCCTGCTCCCCTCTCTAACAAAAGAGTTACTTTTTTGCTGGTTGTTTTTTATCTGTCCCATTTGTTCTTTGTTCTTTTTTCTTCTTTTTCTGCCCTTTTTGTACTAATTGAGCTTTTAGAAATTATTCTATTTTATTTATGCTATTAGTTTGTCAGTTATACTTCTTAAAAGTTTCATGGTTGCTGCTCTAGGGCGTATAATATATGTCTCTAATTTATCATGTCCACCTTTAAATAGTATCTTACCTTTCCACAAATAGTTTAAGAACCTTGCCACAGCATACCTTGAATGCTTCTCCCTACCCTTGGCACTATTGTTCTACATTTTACTTTTGCGTGCTATAACCCCTCAACACATTGATACTATTTTTGCATTAGAGAGTCAATTATATTTTGGAATGATTAAAAATAATACAAATGGTCTTTTATATTGATTTTTACAATTTCTTTGTGTAAATGTTGTATGATAGTCTTCCTGGCATGATATTCCTTTTGAATAAAGAACTTCATTAATATTTCTCTAGCGCAAGCCTTCTGGCAGTGAATTCTCTGTTTTTTGTTCGTCTGTAAAAGTCTTTATTTTGCCTTTATTTTGAAACCTTTATTTTTGTCTCTGTTTAGAATTTTGATTTGGCAGTTCCTTGGATTTTTTTGTTTTTTTTTCTTTTTTATTGGACTTTAAAGGTATCATTCTCTTTTCTTCTGGCTTGCACTGTTTCTGATAGGTCTCTTTTAATTGTTGTGTTTCTCCCTCTGTCTGTCATGTGACTTTTGTCTCTGGCTCCCTGCAAGATATTATCTTTATCTGTCGTTTCAGCCGTTTGTACATGATGTGTCCCAGTCACTATAGCATTTGAGTTTACATTTTTCTGACAGTGGCGAGGAGTGAGTAGGTCAAATGCAGCTATTGGATCTGTGTGTGCTACAGCAGGGGGTGAGTTTAGGAACATCCATTACTATCAGCCTAGCTCTGTTAGAGACCTCAGTCCTGAAGTGGCCCTCATCCAATGTGTGCCACTAAGCAACACAAGTTAGATGCATCAGAGACTTGAAGTTACCACCAGTGTTAATTTTCAGATAGCACTAGATAATTCAGAAATGATATCATTATAAAAATTATTATTTTTTTAAATAAAGGAGAAGAGATTCAGCGACGAAAAGGAAAAGAAAGAACCAACTAATGAGCCACCTGAGAAGGAAGAAGCAGCCCCCGTTCAGAAAGCTATTACTGGTTCAGGCAAGAGAACACTGGAGAAGAACCAAATTAATTTTGGGAAGAGTCAAATGACCAAGAGATTAGAGCCAAGTTTAAGCTGGAAGGCTACCGTTCGTTTCAAAGAGTATGTGGAAATTTGCGTGATGGGTTTTCTGATACATCCTCAGTGACCACATTTGCCTAGTTTTTCACATAAGTTTATGTCATAGCAGGAAAGTACTAGAGTAGATATTTACATTCCCTCCGTAATGCAAGTGGATCCCTCCCTACCCGTCTTCATATACCAAGTAGAAGGATTTGATGTGAATAGGGTTTACATGTGGGCACCGGAAGGGAAGGGAAGGGAAGAACACAATTCACTCAGTAAGTCAGGGGAAATAACGCATGAAAAAGATGAGAAAACACATGGAGACATCTCAGGAGCAATGTGAACATAGTTGTAGGGACCTGATTAAGTAAGTGCTAGGAGCATTTAGGATGACTAAAATTATGTGGAGTTAATCAGGGAAATCTTGATAGAGATAATGTCTTGTCATTAACAGAACTTTAAGTAAATACTATAGAAAGGCTAGTAAATATTAACAAGCCTAAGTAAAGTAGACACTGGTTTGTTGAATGTCTGAAATATACAAAACTAGTTCCATTTTGGGCCATCTATAAAGAGGTGCCAGAGCACAGATTAAGGACCAGCGTTATGTAAATATCAGAGCAGTCAGAAGTGCCTAGAGCACTTTTTAAATTAGCAAATAGGCTTACAAGTTTCATGTCACCTGATTGGGCAGGGATTCTGAGGACCACTGGGTGATTGCATTTTGCCTACAAACCCAGAGAGCAGACGGAAGGAGTCCTGTGGAAAGAAGAGACACTCCTGCGCCTCTAATTCTCAATTTTGAGGTGTTTGGCCTTTGTGACTATTTGAGTCTGAAAATGACAAATACATGGGCTGCTCTGTTACCTGGAAGGTGAATTTTAAAAAAACTGCGTTGCCCACGGGCTTACGTTTTTCAATCAGGAAATTACCTAACAACAATTTAGTGAAAACTCACTATGTGCCAAGGACTGTGCTCAACCTGGGAATACCTGGAAAACCAGATATGGGCCCTGCTGTAGTGCTGGGTGTGGAAGATCAGAAAAGGCAGCTTTCAGCCAGGGCAGTAGGCACTGCTAGTAGAAGGCACAGAGGGCAGGGCCACCACAGTGATGGCAGCCTGTTCCTAGCACCTGTTCCTCACGAAAGGCCTATTGGACCACATGCTCCTCCACTACATAAAGTACATGGCTGTGCCTGAGAGACAGAAGGGACATCTCAGATGTCAGATGAGGCTGGAACTCATAGCCGTTTTCTGTATTAGGAGAACATCACTTGGGTGCATAAAAGTGATGGAATATTTGTATGTATTTCTATTTTTAATTTCCAATTAATCCGCATAAATTAATTTTAAAAGTTTATGTGTTTTTAGGTACAGAAGCTTACTAAGAGACCCCCAAGAGGAGAAACACAGAAGAAGACCTGAAAGGTCAGGGCCACCCGTTAAACCCGGAAGAGCGCAGTTAGTTCGGTATGTGTCTATTAACATGATCTATTCTCCCACCACCCTCTTTGTTTATTTGTTTGATTTATTTGAGAGAGAAAGAGAGATGGGGCTTGACGAAGGAGGAGCAGAGAGAGAGAGGGAGAGAGAAGATCCTGAGCAGGCTCCGCACTGTCAGTGCAGAACCCGACATGGGACTTGAACTCATGAACCATGAGATGATGACCTGAGGCCAAACCAAGAGTCGGACACTTCACCACCTGAACCACTCAGGTGCTTCTCCAGTTTCTTTAGATGCAGGTTTATATTGTTGACTGAAACTTCTCTTTACTAATGTAAAGATTTAGTGCTATATAGCTTATAGGGCTATAACGCTAAAAAGCAGTGCTTTCTGCACTGCTTTAGCTCTGAGCTGTGCACAAAAGTTTTTGATATGTTGTATTTTCATTTTCATTCAGTTCAATGTGTTTTTTTGTTGTTGTTGTTTGTTTGTTTGTTTTGTTTTGTTGTAATTTCCTTTGAGACTCTCTTCTTTGAGCCAAGAGCATTATTTTGTTTCCAGGCACTTGGAGATTCTCCTGTTCTGTTTCTGTTACTGATGTTTTAGTTTGATTCCACTGTGGTTAGTGATCATACTCTATATAATTTCAATTCTTTTAAATTTGTTGAGGTTCTGTGTGGTCAAGTTATCTTGGTATAAGTTCTTTGGGTGCTTAAAAGAATGTGTAACCTGCTGCTGTTGGGTGGAGTGTTCCATAAATGTGGAATAAATAATGTTTATTTGGTGTTGTTGATTTCTTCTATATCCTAGCTTATTTTCAGTCTAGTTCCATAAATTGATGAGAGAGAAGTATTGAAGTCTCCAACTATAATTGCAATTTTTCTGTTTCTCCTTTTAGTTCTGTTTTTGCTTTATGTATTTTGCAATTCTGTTACTTGGAAATACATATTTAGGATTATCATGACTCCATCTTTATGTAATTTCCTCTGTGTCCCTGGTCGGTTTTGCTCTGTTTTGTTTTGTTTTGTTTTTCTTTTTTGATGTCTACTTAATCTGATATTATATAGCCATTTCTGCTTTCTTTTGATTGTTTGCATGGTGCATTTTTCTTCCTTTTCTTTCAAACTAACTATAACATATCATTATATTTGAAATTAGTTCCTTGTAGATGGCATTTGGTTGGTTCCCTTTTTTTTTTTCTTTTTTGTCCATTAAGTTAAACTCTGTCTTTTAAGGGATATTTAGATCATTTACCTTTAATGTCATTATTATGTTAGGGCTTAAGTTTGTCATTATGTATATTTTTTTCTGTTTGTTCTTTTTGATTTTTATTTTCTTGGTTTTCTTTCTCTCCCTCTAGTCTCTCTAACTCCCCCCTACTCCGTTCCATAAAAGTCCTTTTTTAATTTATTCCATTTTGAAGCATGGTAAGAGAATGGGTAATTTTTAAACTGTAATAATTTTTGAGATTTTCTGAGTCTTAATTGTTGGATTAATTCTTCTGAATTCTTCCGGGTCTTATTTAAATCTTATGTTTTAGCAGGCCTCTGATACCACATTGGCAGGATAAGGTGTATGGTGCCTCCTCAGATTAGAAAAGGAATTGCAGGGTTCAAGTGGGCCCTCACTTGACACCTGGCGGGGGGGATGGGGGTTGGTGTAGGTGAGGGATCCTCATTATTTATGAGTGGTAGTGGAAGTTCAAGCTCTGCCTAGGCCTCTATGGATACCAGCTTGTCTGTGAAAGGCATGGGCCTTTTATTACATTGACATTGGGGTTTGGGATCAGTGGAAGTCCTGACTCCCTTTTAGGCCTTCTCTAACACCACCCAGCCTGGGGATTAGGGAGCTTTGCTGTAGCCTGATAAAGTTCTCTGGCCATTGCTAGCAGAAGTGGGGATAGGGCGCAGTGTTTTCTGTGGTGTTGACAAGAATAAATCATTTGTTGCCTAAAAGTTTTCTGTTGTGTTAAGCTATTCCTTTTCTGTTCCTCTGACGAGAAAGAGCAGGCTTTCCTTAGGTGCTTGTTTTTAAATTTATTTCTGGGAGAGAGAGAGAGAGACAGAGAGAGAATGAGCAGGTGATGGACAGAGAAAGAGGGAGACACAGAATCCGAAGCAGGCTCCAGGCTCTGAGCTGTCAGAGCAGAGCCTGACACGGGGCTTGAACCCACGAGTTGTGAAGTCATGACCTGAGCTGAAGTCGGATGCGTAACCAACTGAGCCACCCAGGCGCCCCCTCCTTAGGTGCTTTTCTCCTCTGTGCCCACTGGTATTTCCACACCACTGTCTTCTCTAGTACCCTGTCTGGGATATGTGAGACAAAAAGAAATCCAAGGAACTCCTCACTGTGTTGCTTCTCAGGTCTCCAGGTCCCTAGATAGTCTTTCTTCTCCATTCTACCTGTCAGAGTTCTCTCCTGTTGGTTTTACATATGATATCAAGGATTTTTATGTACTTAGTGGGAGGAATAAGGAAAGGTATATCTACTTCATCTTTCCTGAAATGGATGTTTGCTCTAAAGCATTTCAATTTTAAATCAAATTTTAGTGAGTCCGAGAACTCCAGAGTGATAGATAAGGGTAAAGGGGTAGTGTATCCAAGCAACAACCATTAGTCAGCGATAAAAATGAGAACTTCTCTATCTCTTCTTGCTTAAGTGGGTACAATGATGTGGTAGAGAAGTATTTCTTATGGTCGAGTTCATAGCTCAATGAAACATTGAGGTTTGCTTCTTTTTACCTCCTGAATGTACAGCTGCTGTGGGACAGGACAGGACAGGAAGGGAATCTCATAAAAGGGGAAAGCCATATAAAGTTATATGTCAAAGGATTCATCACTGGAAAAAGAGAACAACTTTCCTTTGGGGTATTGATTTTTTTTTAACATGATTTGAGAGTGATTGCGTAAATCACCTGCTCTTAACTCCAGGAGTTTGTTAAGCTAAAACATTTAGAGATTCCCGAGAGAATATAGGTTTATTTAGTATATGTTTATATCTGGGACCTTTGAGTTAAATTTACCTTGGTTCTTAAGTCAGCCTTGTCTACCATATTTTGCTCTGTAACCAACCTAGGTTTCTGGACATTTGTTAGACGAGAGAATACATTAAATTAAAACTCAGCTCATGCGACTTGTTGAATTGGAACAGACGCTTCAGTTCAGGATTTCATTCCACTGTGGCCCAGAGAACAACTCTCTGCGCCACAACACCTTTGAGAAATTAAAAGAATTATAGAATCTTAATAAAACTTGAAAGTTACTACTACTATGAAATTACTAGTAGTATGCTTTCTACTGTGCTTCAAAACAGGTGAGAAAAGACATTTATAGAAGAGAGCACATGAGGGTTGGAGGGAAGAGAGGATGGAGATAAACAGAAAATGAGAATTAGATATGGTCGTGAAAGCTTGAGTGAACTAGCTGGTGACCATGACCTTGAGGTTAAGTTGGAAGCTTCTAGAGCAGTGAGGAAAAAGTGTACTTTCTTCCATAAGGGAGACACTCTCCCTGTGAGGCATTTGCAGCACTGCCCGATTAAACTTCCTATGATAATAGAAATGGTTTATATCTGAGCTACCTGGTATAGTAGTCACCAGCCACATGTGATTGTTGAGTGCTTGAAATGTGGCTTCTACAACTGAAGAACTAATTTTTTTTAAATTTTTTTTAACGTTTATTTTTTGAGAGAGGGAGACAGAGCACGAGCCGGGGAGGCGCAGAGAGAGAGGGAGACACAGAATCCAAAGCAGGCTCCAAGCTCTGAGCTGTCAGCACAGAGCCCAACACGGGGCTTGAACTCACAAACCATGAGATAATGAACCTGAGCTGAAGGACGCTTAACCAACTGAGTCACCCAGGCACCCCTGAAGAACTAAATTTTTAATTGTATTCTATTTCAATTCAATAAAGACATTTAAATAAATATAAACATATAAATAACCACAAGTTATTTAAATACTGTGACTGGTGGCTATCTTTTTGTACAGCACAGCCATAGGACATATACTAATTCCCTGTTCATTTCTATTTTCTTAAAACAGCATGCAATTATTCATCTCCTCACTTAGATCTTAACAAAGATCAAGAACTGAGAAGGTGTTAGATCTTCTAGAACTCGTTGCTTAAGTTCATATTGCTGAAATAGTAACGATTATAACCAATTCCATGTTGTAGCATAAATATGTTATGTGGTGATTGTTATTGTTCTTAGTAAGAGTAATGAGAAGATTGAGGAAATCATTAGTGAGAGCTCCTCAGAGAGTGAGGAAGGTGAAGAACCACTTGATCGTCAGGAAGCAAATGCAGATTTGCCATCAGAATATTGGCAAATTCAGAAGCTGGTGAAATATTTAAAGGTAAGACAGACCTTTTGTATTGTGTTTACAATGATTATTTTAATTCCTTTCCCAAAAAGGTATATTCTGCTTCCACATTTATTGTATGTTTCTTTCAAATAAGGGTAGTAAAAATCCCTGTTATTATTTAAGTGTGCACAGGGGAAGGTCTTACTACCCTGAGGATAGTAAGGTTACTTCTCACAGAGCAGCCAGGCTGCCTGGTACCAGCCCTCTCCCCTGGGCCACAGTAACCAGCAGGTATTATGACTTGCCATCCTTTTACAATTTGTGGTATGGTGTGGTGGCAAGAGCATGGAGTTTTGAAGTTGTACTACAAATAAATTTTAGGCCGTGTCACTTAGCAGTGTGGCTTTTGGTTATAGTTTTGAGCCTTATTTTTCTTAACCCATGGAATAAAATTAATACCTGTCCTGTAAGATAACTTTAGCATTGGAAATACATATTTGAAAGATGCAGCATAGTGTTTGGTACATTGTAGTTGCTTAAAATATGTATTGGTCCATTTCCATTACTCTCAACATATGTGAAAACATGTTACATAATAATGGTCTATATAATGTATTTAAGACTTGAATGGGGGCAGGGCAAGACAAATGATTTGCCAAAACCCAGATTAATGTTAATAGATCGTTGATATTGATAATGTCTAGGTAGGCCATGTCTAAAGCTGTAGTTCAGAAGCACTTGTAAAAATAACATTTTTACTTAGCTCTTAGTTTCCTCTAGCTTCCTAGGTCTTTGATCAGATGAACCAAGGGCATTTGCCAGTGGCTTTGCATATGTAAAGATGTGTATGTGACTCCCAAATTACTTAAGGATACTTTCCTGGTGCCTTTGAGGTCCTTCCAAGCTGACAGGTAAAATAGTTTATGTGAACATTTTTGTG
This sequence comes from Panthera uncia, assembly GCF_023721935.1. Lineage (NCBI taxonomy): Eukaryota > Metazoa > Chordata > Mammalia > Carnivora > Felidae > Panthera > Panthera uncia. The sequence goes on along the minus strand of NC_064809.1, from coordinate 24,955,854 downwards.
AATTCGACAAAAGTCTTCTGCATGGACACAAGATTGTAGCTGAAAAAGTTCTTTTTGCAAGAAAAATATGCCCCTTTTCTTAGCATGGCCCCAGCTGCAATTCCCTGCATTTCTCAGAAAAAAAATTTCTATGTTTTCCTGAATCCTGAATCCCAAGGAAACTTAGTCAAGAAATTGGGAAATTGGGAAAAAGTATTCTAATTCTCCATTGCAACATAGATTTCAATGGCCAAACTGGAATCTGGGCAAGCAGATGAAATTTTCATCATTAAAAAAGGATATGAGCTTCTGTGAAGCAAACCTTAATGCCCACCTTGGCTATGCTTTTGAAAGCCTCCTAACAATTTGACCAATGTCAATGCAAAATGCAAGATGCATTTGACCAATGCCAATGCAAAATGCAATGCAAAATGAAGAATTTGTTGTGTGTGTCTGGTGTATTTGTCGTGAAACAAAAATCAAGACTATTGGAATAGACAGTTAATGCTTTGTTTTAAAACTTAATTTAAGAATAATATCTTATAAATAGTAAATATTTTTACATCATCTTTCAATATTTAAAATGACTTCCATTTGGCATTTATTTGTGGTAATGTCTCCCTCTTTTAGTGTTATCAGCTATCAGGTGGAGATCATTTTTACATGTTACTGTAGTAGATATACTTTGTTTTTTTAATGTTTAGTTAATTTTTGAGAGGGGGGAGGGGCAGCGAAAGAGGGAGAGAGAGAATCCCAAGCACAGAGCCCAATGTGGGGCTCAATCTCACAAACCGTGAGATCGGACCTGAACTGAAACCAAGAGTCGACGCTTAATTGACTGAGCCACCCAGGCACCCCTGGTTTGGGTATTTTTTTAACAGAAAAACCTCTGAAATTTTTAGTATCTCTATCACAAAAAGTGACTTACTGTTTATTATTATGGAAATTCTTCACCATTATGGTCATCATTAATACCTAAAAACATATAAGTAAAATTTGGGGAAAAAACATGGAATAACTTACTATTTTAAGAATTCCACAGAATTGGGAGGGTATTTTGATTTCTTATTCTCTGATCTTGAATATTCATGTCTCTGTCGGGAATTTAGAAACCCTATCTGGAGCACAGGCTGGAGTTCAAACTCCATGGTCGTGCACAACCCCTTGGCAGGCGTCTTTGTACACAAACCATGCAGTCAACACAGTGGCCCCACTGAGCACACATAGCACCAACGTCCAGACTCAGGAGACCTTCCTGATCCTTTACTGAACCATGGATCTTCCCATGATCTCTCCTGTCTTCATAAAGCACATGTCACTCTGGGGGAAAAATGGCATCAGAGAACTTTGCCACCCCACACTTAAGTAGCTTGAGCCAGATGGACATTGTGGCTTGGACATACCTTTTTGGAAGGAGATTGGAAGAGCCCTGGTGTTTTTCCAAAGAATTCTTTTCTATTAACTTTATTTCCTTAGTCAAAGGAAATAAAGACTCAACAGGGAAGATGCATGGATGGACCAGGAGGCAGACTAACAGAGCAGTCTTCCATGTTGGAAAGACTTTAATGGAGTCGGTGTTCTACTAACTCAGTAGCCTTGAGGGAGTTGGCTAACCTCTCTAAACTTCAGTTTTCTCATCAGTCAAGATGGCAAAAGAAATGTTCTCATGTTTTAGTATTATTATGAATATTAAGTGAAATCTAACATGTAAAGTGCTTAACAGAAAGTACTCGATACTTGTTAGCATTAATGATTTCTATTACATATTATTACTGTAGACAACATATGGTATGGAATCTTCTTGACTTGCACAGCTGGCCCTTCAATTTTTGCTTCACATTTTCTAGCAACCAATAAAAAGGAGGAAATGCAGTGAGTTAATACAGTGAGGGAAATACTCTTACCATCATAAGGTAAAAACGGCCCAGTTGCCAATGTGTGTAACTGATCCTGGTACTAAGAGCAGAAAGAATTTTCTCTCTGAGGGCTTAATGGAGCAGACAGTGAGTGTGGTAGTGAGTGACATCCTTAATCATAAGCTCCCAGTGAACATGGCAATGAGAGTTTCTCATAATAGCCTGACTATTGAATAACTATCTTGAGTTTTTCAACTATTTAGGATAAGTCTATATAATATTAGGCCAGAAAGGGATGCACTGTTTCTGTCCCAGAACAGCTAAGGAAAACATGTATTGATGAAGTGCTACTTAAGCTTGCACAAGTTATTCATCAATAAATCATGTGCAAATGTGATACTTTTGGCCAGACAGTAAATTGCTGGGAATTATTATAGTTCCCACAGGTAGATATTCTTAACATAGCCAGCAAAAGAAAAAGTATCTACAAGTGGTTTTGGGCTTTTTGACACAGATAAATGTTTTATATGGGGACACAAAAGGATATTAAATGTCCAAGAAATGCAAAATTGTATGTCTCTAGATAATCTCAAAATAAATACACCTGACATTTTAATTTGCAAAATTATGCCTTAAATGTAGACTTACACTAGCAGAAAAATGTTAATGTTGAACCGACTTTCTACTTACCATTTTCCAAGTGATTGCTGAAAAAAATTCGAAGAGCTCATTAATACCCAAACAGGTCAATGAACTATAGCTTGTTATTTATCCAGAGCTATGAGCTCAGATCTTGGCATGTAAGTAAAGGGAGTTTGTATTTAATTATTTGGCTTTGACATACATTCATTTCAACTTACAAGTTTTATGTATGTATATATTCTTTTAATCTGGATTTTTAGAACACAATTTAATTTTTAAACTAATGAAGACTTTGCATTTTTACTCACCAACCTTCCAACTTCTCCCCTCCCCCCACACACGGAACTGATGACTCTATGCCCTAATTCTAAATGAAGCAATAAACCACCTCTTCAGCTTCCTTAGTGAGAAACACTTACATTCTGCCTTGTTATCTTTATTGTTCAGCTTGTCTGTCGCGTCAGTTACTTGAATGGAAAGACCGAATTAAACTCATTGCTGTGTCTTGCAGGGTGCCTAGCCAGTGAGCACAGGCTTGCCCTCCGCTTAGAAAGTGTGATGGGGAGAGAATGAGGTTCCCAAGGGGCTGGGCTGTGCTGTTCTTCACGCTCAGTTCCTTGAGAGCAGTTTTTCCTTCTGAGCCAGAGCTGTTCCTCCTGCTGTTCACGGTCTTTCCCACCTTCCCTTACTTTCCTCTCTCCTCCTTTTCCTGCTCCCTTTCTCCTTGTAGATATGCTATTTTATTGCTGTATTTGCTAGCTTTATATGGATATTATTTTCTCCCCTGGCCAGGGCTGCTTTAAAATCTTGCAATAAAATGTTTCGCTTTGGATCTATTCCAGTGACTGGGAAGATGGTTCAAGTGTATGTCCCACAGTAATCTGTAAAGGTAGTGTGAAAATAATTCTGCAAAGATACAGAAGCTTTACCCATTACTAAGTCAGTTATATGGAGAACCCCTTTGTGCAATAGGAGGAGAGTTGCTGAATTTTATTTTGTTTGGAAATGTGGATTTATTAGTCACAAGTATTAAATGTTATAAATTAATACAAACAGGTTCTCTTCAGTAAAGTGAGATAAAATATTGAAAGGTTGTCACCATAAGTAGATCTGCATTTCATACACCTTAGTGTATCATTAAACTAAAGACTGAATTTCTGGACACAGGGTTGCAAGCCTACGAAATCCATTTTCTATGTGGATTGAAGGAGGTCTGGGTCTGGAACTCAATACTACACGATAAGTAAATCCAAGAGAAAACTGAGGAGACTATAGAGTGATGCCAAGAATGTGGTTGGTCAGACTTTAGGTAGTTGGAAGGGATTTCAGAGGCTGGGTCTAGAATCATGCTTTATCTCCCCCGTAGGCATTTCCTTGTCACTTGAGGATAAGATGTCAGTGTTGTCCTGGCATCAGCTCCAGGCTCAGATGGGGGATTATTAGCAAGCAGGTTTGTAGACATCTGCCCCTCCTCTGATGTGCTTCATTCAGCTGGTCTTATTCCTGAGTCCTTGCGGCAGGCAATAATGGAAGAATCTAGGGTTAATCCCCAGGGCCATTTCCCCAGTTGTGACTCCTCCCTGCAGGATGCCTCTTTCTACACCTGGGATTTTGATCAGAGTCCAGCCAGGGGACCAGGATGATGAAAGCAATGCTTTAGAAAGCATTGTCCAGCAGCAGGTGGTATGTAGAATGAATCGGAGTGGGAAGAGGCAGAAGGCCAGTGACAAGGGGGCTTCGAATAGGATAATGTCCTTGGAGGCAGCAAAGAAATGGATGGGAAAGAAAGCAGGCCAGTTTATGAGGAGGCTTTGGTTGGGGCAGATGAAGTTTGAAGAGCGTGAAATACCCAACAGAAACTCCTATACCGTAGTTGGAAATAAAGGACTGGAGCTCACAATATTCGTTAGAAATTGAACTACTGCTTCAGGAGCTCAGGCAATAAATGTGTGGGGCATGTGGGCTGGGTTTGGTTTTTTTTATTCATGGTCAAATAGGACCTCTTAATAGCTAATCAGAAAGCAGCTGCCTCCCACTCAAGTTAGTACAACCAAGGCAATATTTTTAGATCAAAATTCCAATGCTACACTGACAGTCTTTCCATAAATGTTAGTTTGCCATCTTACAAACAGATTGCTTCATCGGCCTTTTTAAAAAAATACTTAAGGAAAGTAACATTTTATTTGGTAATTTTACACAATCAGCTAGTAGGGAAAAAAAACTAAAGAAAGATGAATAGGAAAGTTTGAAGTAAAAAGAGAAAAAGATTTATTTTTAAAGTAAGTTTCCTTCCAAATTGAAAACTCCTACACACGCAAACCATAAGGCGCTAGCTATGAAATCAGGGAATGATGGGCTTTTTAATCTAAATTCATAAATGTGGTATCATTCTTGCATCTGAGACCATGCGATCATTGTTCCTGAGTCCCAGGGGATGGTGACGTTATCTGAACATGTGTCCCTCCATGGAGAATGGCTCTCATCGGCTGCTGAGTGGCAGCTTATGATCACAGCTGGGCATCACGTCACATTTATCCTCTCCCAACCCCCCCCCCCCACCATGTGTAGGTGAGGGGTAGTTCCTAATTTATTTATCGTATGTGATCAAATTCATAAAACACTGGTGTTGATTTCACCTTTCCTGTGAGCTGGGGTCTTGCTTGTTATTCTCCTGTTCTGTTATGTATTCACAAATTCATATTTCTCAGACCATGACAGGTGAAGGTACTTGGTGGCTCCCCCAGCTTAGCAGTGACCAGGACCCTACTTCACAGTAACTTCTCAAAGAATCACCTCAGAAATTCCACAGGCCTTCCCAAGAGACACTCCAGGCTCCGTCCTTGGCATGTTTTAGATTTCCACTCTGGAAGGGAATTTGCTCCAGAGACATTTTGAAATTTTCAAAACCTTTGTTAAAGAATACTTTTGTGGCGTTCAATTCCTTAATCGTCTTTCATGAACTGATTAAACACACACACGCGCGCGCGCGCACACACACACACACACACACACACAACTACCTTAATTGGTTAACAAGTTCTTCTAAGTGGTAATTGGGACTTATATGATTTTTCATTGCAGGAATTTGATGTACTTTGCAATCAATTATAGTTAATTAAATTCCTTTCCCATTACTCGGGTTTTGGGTATGGAGGGGTAGGTAGTGTGATCCTTGTTTCATTGGTGGAAAAGCTGAGAAATAGTTCACTCTGGCCCACACAGAAGGCAAGGCGGCTGTGGGCCAGGCTGGCGCCCAGGCCTCTATCTTTATTGCCCGTTGCCTGGTTATTCTGTCCTTCTGTCAAGAAATTCAGGGCCCAGCAGGCCTGCAGACCTTGCTGTTGTATGTTCGTATTTTCTCTCCCTTGGTTTTCTTCATTTAAGTAAGAGACTAATTAAACAGAGCATTTCTTAACAAAGGAATTCAATGTTCATTTTTGGAAGGCGGTATGAGAGTGTGCTCTTTTGCTAGGTTTTACTTAAAGAGATGGAGAAGACTGTGATAGTATGGTGTTATTCATGCTCAACAGAATCTTTCAAAAATAGAAGTAATGTTCACTGTTTATGTATGCAAATAAAAGCCAGTAAGAAAGGAAAATTACTACCACCTTTCTAAGAAATGGTCTTTAAGTTAATACATATGGTATTATATTGATGTGGGTTAACTTTAAAAAAAGTCTCCATGACATTAAGAGTAGGAGTTTTGTGCTTTAAAAAAAAAAACACTATCTGTTAGAAATTATGAATATTTTATTTAAATTTTTTTAAATGTTTATATGAGAGAGAAGCGGGGGGCAAAGCATGAGTGGGGGAGAGGCAGAGAGAGAAGGAGACACAGAATCTGAAGCAGGCTCCAGGCTCTGAGCTGTCAGCACAGAGCCAATGTGGGGCTTGAACCCATGAACCGTGGGATCATGACCTGAGCCAGAGTCGGATGCTTAACCAACTGAGCCATCCAGGCACCAGAAATTACAAATATTTTAAATTGCATCATCTAAAAAAATCCCTACTTAGCAGAGTTTGCATTTATGTTTTCTTAAATAATGCAGCGTAAGACAACACAATTTAAGTATTTGGGTTGAGATGTGTGTTAACTTGTATGTTTATATATTGCCCACAAAAAATTTATCCCTTTTTATTTTTATTATAAAGAAGGCGATGAAAATAATGGAGAGGCTCCCATCTCCACAGAGGAATCTGTACTCTACAAATAAACTAATAACCTTAGTTATAGTTTTTGAGCTATAAATTATTTTTGCCTCTTGACTATCATAAACAAGAGTGGAGAAGGGCAAACATAATTGGAAAAGTATGATAATATAATGCTACTAAATCATAATAGTTTATACCACCATTAGCTAGCATTCATTATATAACCACATCAACTTAACTGCTGAAAAACGACACTATTAAGAATCTCCAGGGAGGTCTTTTAAGCCCTATCTCATTCATTCATTCATTCATGCATTCATTCATAAATGGATACTGTAAGCTCACCCAGCTAGACCATAATTATATATTACACATTGCCCATCTAGCTATTCGTAAGATTTTTGATTGGAAAGAATTTTGCCATCTAAGTTTTATGTGACGTTCTGTTTAGTTTTATGTAATCTGGAAATGTAATAGATCTTTGGGGGGAATGTGTTGCCTGATGGATTTGCAGCAACACTATTTTTTGTTCCTCAAAGTACACTTTCCCCCAAATTGATTTGAGAGGCTAAATAAATTGGAGGAAAGTAGTGTTGCCTAGTTCCCAGTTTATATAATGCTCTAGACTGCTTTACCTTTTTTTTTTTTTAAACATTTATTTATTTTTGAGAGACAGAGACAGAGCATGAGCAGAGTAGGGGCAGAGAGAGAGGGAGACACAGAAACTGAAGCAGGCTCCAGGCTCTGAGCTGTCAGCACAGAGCCCAATGCGGGGCTCGAACCCACAAACCGCGAGATCAATGACCTGAACCAAAGTTGGATGCTTAACTGAGCCACCCAGGTGCCCCTAGACTGCTTTGATTTTTATTCTAAAAACACATAGTCGTGTCCTATTATAGAAGTTTGCACACTGAAGAATTTATAAATGTAAGGGTTAAGGAGTAAAAGGTACCAGATTTGGTATAAGTGATCTTTCATTTTGCATGTATACACTTCTGTTGTACTCATTTTTAGAAATTGCATATTTGTAGGGCAAACATTAAAGCCCAGGTCCATTTTGGTCCACTAGCCTTTGCTCTTCCCACTGGCAAGGGCTGCGCCCCTTTACCCACCCCTGCTCTCTGGTAGGTGTGGCCTCCTGATATTTCTGTGACACATATGGCTGAAGCCTGTGTTCCTCTTCTAGTCCTTCCTTATCTCCCTTCGGTACTTAAAGTGCTAAAATCTTATGGGGGCTCCTGGGTGGCCCAGTCAGTTGAACATCTCACTCTTGGTTTTGGCTCAGGACATGATCTCACAGTCGTGGGATTGAGCCCTGAGTCAGGCTCTGTGCTGATGACATAGAGACCACTTGGGATTTCTCCCTCTCTCTCTGCCCCTCCCCTGCTAGTGCTCTCTCTTTCTCAAAATAAATAAACATTAAAAAATAATATTAAAATCTTATAAAAATAACCCATTAACACATACCCTTGGTGAATATTTAAGCCATGCCAAAGAATAAAAGGGAAAGACCTTTTCCAGATGTTTCATATATATATATATATATATACACACACAGATACACATGTATATATATATATATGTACACACACACATATATAATTTTTATACACAAAATGAAGTCATACTATGTTGCTCTATATTTTGCTTTTTATATTTTGTGTTTTCTTGGTGATCTTCCATATCTGCCACAGTCCTTTTAATTACCACATAGCATCTTATTATATGTATGTATCAATAATTTACATACCAGCTCCCTTACTGATAACTTTTTCCCTTGTCCCCCATGTCAATTTTTATTATTACAGTGTTGCTGGAACAAATGTTTTTACGTATTCTTTGGATATGTATACTGTTTCTGTAGGATAGAGTCTTTTTGATGTCGAATTGCTTGGGTCAAAGACTATGTACATTTAAAATTTCAATAGTTCTAAGGTGGAGGTGTTGTTCAATGGGTATAAAATTCTAGTTTCACAAAATGAAAAAGCTCTAGAGAGCCCTACAACATAGTGCTGATAGTTAACAATACTGTATTATGCATTTAAAAAAATGTAAGAGAGTATTTGATCCTATGGTAAGTGTTAATGCCACAAAAAGGGAGGAGGCATGAGAAAACTTTTGGAGGTGATGGATGTGTCTGTTACCTTGATTGTGGTGATGGCTTCACGGGTGTATGCATATGCCCAAACTCATGAAATTGTGTACGTTAAACATGTACAGTGTTTTTGCATATGATTTCCTCCTCAATAAAGCTATTTTAAACAAGAAAGAATATATGCCCAGGAAAGTTTGAGAGGTACTACAATGAAATTTTTTAAATTTCAAGAGAAGTAATAAATCAACCAAGCTTGGATTATATGAAAAAGTTTTTGATAGTTCCTGACACAAAGCAAATGTCAATTTACACTCAATTAGTAATATGCCAAACAGAATGAAATCAGCCAGGCTCCTAAAAAAACAAAACAAAACAAAACAAGGGCCCTGATGCCCAGGTACCATTCATGGAGGTTTTAAACAGATTGTTCTGAAGTGGGGTCTAGGCATCGATGTTCTTAAAATCTTTTCAGGGTATTAAAATAGTTTACCTAAAAATAAGATTCGTTGGTACAAATTCTCACTAATCTACAGTCTCTTTTTATGTTTTATTTTGGCCAATTCTAATCGGGATGGGAGAATGTATGTTGTTTGAATTTGCATATTCCTGATCACTAATGAGGTTGGTAAATACTTTCATGAGTCTAAACGCCATTGGATTAGATACCTTGCCTATTTTCCTGTGGTTGTCTTTTGATTATCAATGAAAATTAGTCCCTTGTTATATTATTTGTGAATATTTTCTCTCTGTCATGTCTTTTTATCTGCTCTTTTGTTTGGAAACTTTAAAATTGTACATTAATAAATATTTTGACTGTTTCTTTCCTGACTTAAGAGTTTTGTGTCTTAGGAGCTGGGAAGGTTTTTCTGAAGCCATTCCAAGAGAACAAAATTTTTTTCTATTTCCTTCTGATAGTTTTATAGCTTAAAAAAAGGTTCAGATCTTGATCCCAACTGGATTTCACTTTATGTATAGTGTGAGGTAGGGATCTAATTTTTTTTTCTTTGATGGATTGTCAGTTGTATCAACACAGATTATTGGTTCATCTACTCTTTCTTCTAATGATCTGAGATGCTGTCTTTATTGAATAGTCATCTCATATGTGATAATTTGTTTCTGGATCTTTCACTATTACATTGAGTTATTTGGATGCGCCTATGCCAGTTCCATGCTATTTTAATTACTGTAACTTTCATATATTTTAATATTTGATTGGCCAGAGAGTTTTCTTAAAAATTTTAAAACTACTTCTTGCATATTTTCCATTCCAGATCATTTTTAGAAAAGCTGAAAATCAAGTTTAAAAAAACTTAAAAATGCTGTTGGGGATTTTGGTTGGTCTACATGAATGTACAAATTACTTTTGGATAAATTGCAATTTTTTTCAAGTTTTTATTTAAATTTCAGTTAATGACAGTGTAATATTAGTTTCAGGTGTAGAACTTAGTGATTCAACACATATACAACACGTGGTGCTCATCACAAGTGCCCTCCTTAATTCTCATCACCTAGTTAATCCATCTAACCCCCCCACCCCCTCTGGTAGCCATTAGTTTGATCTCTATAGTTAAGAGTGTGTTTCTTGGTTTTCCTCTCTTTTTTACCCTCTATGTTCATTTGTTTTGTTTCTTAAATCCCACATATGAGTGAAATCATATGGTATTTGTTTTTCTCTGATTTATTTCACTTAGCATAATACTCTCTAGCTTCATCCACATCATTGCAAATGGCAAGATTCCATTCTTTTTGATGGCTGAGTAACATTCCATAGTGTGTTTGTGTGTATACACACACACACACACACACACACACACCACATCTTCTTTATCCATTCATCAGTCGATGGACATTTGGGCTCTTTCCATAATTTGGATATTGTTGATAATGCTGCTATAAACTTCAGGGTGCATATATCCCTTTGAATTAGTGTTTTTATAGCCTTTGGGTAAATACCTAGTAGTGCAATTGCTGGCTCATAAGGTAGTTCTATTTTTAACTTTTTGAGGAGCCTCCATACTGTTTTGCACAGTGGCTGCACCAGTTTGCATTGCCTCCAAGAGTGCAAGAATGTTCCCCATTCTCCACATCCTTGCCAACACCTCTTGTTTCCTGTGTTGTTAATTTTAGCCATTCTGACAGGTGTGAGGTAATGTCTCATTGTAATTTTGATTTGTATTTCCCCGATGCTGAGTGATTTTGAGCATCTTTTCATGTGTCTATTGGCCATCTATATGTATTCTTTGGAGAAATATCTGTTCATATTTTCTGTCCATTTTTAGATTAGGTTGTTTGTTTTCTGGGTGTTGAGTTTATACATTCTTTATATATTTTGGACAGATACTAACCCTTTATCAGATATGTCATTTGTAAAAATCTTCCATTCAGTAGGTTACCTTTTAGTTTGGTTGATTGTTTTCTTCACTGTGCAGAAACTTTTTTTTTTTAATTAAGTCCCTGTTTTATTTCTGCTTTTATTTCCTTTTGCCTCAGGAGATCTCTCTAGTAAGTAATTGTTACAGCCAATGTCAAAGAGGTTACTACCTATGTTATCCTCTAGGATTTTAATGGTTTTCTGTCTCACATCTAGGTCTATCATCTATTTTGAATTTATTTTTGTGTCTGGTGTAAAAAAGTGGTCCAGTTTCATTTTTTTACATTTAGTTCTCCAGTTTTCCCAATACCATTTGTTGAAGAGACTGTGTTTTTTCCATTGGATATTCTTTCCTGCTTTGTCAAAGATTAATTAACCATATAGTTGCAGGTTTGCAGTTTTTAGTAAAATTGAGTTATCCTATTCAGGAACATAGTATGGCCATTCATTTATTTTTAAATTTTTGTGAATTTTATTAAAACTTAATAGCTTCTTTTCCATATATTTTCAACATATTTCTTGTGAAATTTACTCCTAGATATTTTTGTTATTATTATTTTGCTAATACTAGCATGGAACATTTAAAAATTTTTTTTTATTTTTTATTTTTATTTTTTATTTTTTTATTTACTTTTTATTTTTTTATTTTTTATTTTTTAATTTTTTTTTTCAACATTTTTTATTTATTTTTGGGACAGAGAGAGACAGAGCATGAACGGGGGAGGGGCAGAGAGAGAGGGAGACACAGAATCGGAAACAGGCTCCAGGCTCCGAGCCATCAGCCCAGAGCCTGACGCGGGGCTCGAACTCACGGACCGCGAGATCGTGACCTGGCTGAAGTCGGACGCTTAACCGACTGCGCCACCCAGGCGCCCCTACTTTTTATTTTTTAATATAATTTATTGTCAAATTGGTTTCCATACAGTAACCCAGTGCTCATCCCAACAGTTGCCCTCCTTAATGCCCATCACCCAATTTCCCCTCTCCCTCACCCCCATCAACCTTCAGTTCTCAGTATTTAAGAGTTTCTTATGGTTTGCCTCCCTCCCTCTCTGTAACTTTTTTTTTTTCCCCTTCCCCTCCTCCATGGTCTTCTGTTAAGTTTCTCAGGATCCACATATGAGTGAAAACGGATGGTATCTATCTTTCTCTGCCTGACTTATTTCACTTAGCATCATACCAAGGGATATAGGAATGCTGATGCTAGGGGCACATGTACGCCAATGTTTATAGCAGCACTTTCGACAATAGCCAAATTATGGAAGGAGCCTAAATGTGCATCAACTGACAAATGGATACAATTTTAAAAATTTGTAATGTTTATTTATTTTTGAGAGTGAGAGAGAGCACAAGCGGGGGAGGGGCAGAGAGAGAGGAGGACATAGAATCCAAAGTAGGCTCCAGGCTCTGAGCTGTCAGCACAGAGCCCGACATGGGGCTTGAACCCATGAACTGAGAGATCATGACCTGAGCCAAAGTCAGAGGCTTCACCGACTAAGCCACCCAGGCGCCCCTTCATGGGAACATTTTTCAAATTACACATTTTGATTTGTTATCCTTAGTGTATGAGGAGTTACTAATTTTTGAATGCTGCCCTTATATCTGGTCACTCTACTGAGCTATTTTTATTAATTATCATAATTATTCAGTGTATTCTTCTGAATCTTTTTAGGAATGCAGTTATATTTGCTACAGATTTTTCCTCATTGCAGTGACTAGGGCATTCCAGCAGATTGTCTATGTCTGTAAATGTTCCATGGGTATTTAAAAGGAATGCGTAGGGAATGCTTGCATTGTTCCTTACCCATTCCTAATAAAAATTCTCAGCAAGCTTGTAATACAAAAATCTGAGTCTAATTTCTTTTTTCTTCTGGAACAGTATTTTCTTATTTTCTTTCTTGGAGATCTCTTGAGTCTCCTCTCTTGAGTCTCAGGTTTATGAGTGCTGAATCATCAGGATAAAATAGGTTTGCAAATAAACAGAAAGCAAAGCAATATACTTTACTACCTTGACTTAACATAGTCATATGCCACTCTCTTTGAGCATTGACTTTTTCCCGTTCCTGAGCCTGGGAGATGAGAGTATATGTAGGCCAACCTCTGTGCTGGATGCCAGGCCCTCTGTCATCATTAATAAACAGTCACTGGCAGAGCTTCACTTTTCTTGCTCTCTGAGCAGCATGTTCAGAGGCAAAAATGCCGAGAACATTGAAAGCCAGCTGGATAGCCATGTGATGGCTGTTTCACCTCACTGGGTCTCATCCACTGCCCCTTGATTGCAGACAGTGGGGAACAGAAGAGGAGCCTCCACTCCTGATTGTGCCTCTGCCTGCCTTCTCTTCCGGTCGTCATGTGGGACTCGGACAGTAAGCTCCAAATGGTGGCCCTGTGAGCGTGGAGCCCATCAGAGTTTCGTCTACTAGTTTTATAGTCTCCTTTTCTGAGCCAATTTATTTGAAGTCTTTATGACACATGATGAGTCACCTTGAGCTCTCCATCCCGGTTAGCTCTTCTCTGGAGAGCTGCTCTCCACGTGTCCCACTTGCCCTGTCTAGCCAGGGGCCTCTTCAGCCAGAATGATCTAAAAATGTACTCAGCTCATGTTGGTCTTCTCTGCCTTCCCTAAAACAATAACCCTTGAATATTTCCTATCAGTCTTAGAGTAATGATTAAAATATTCAGCCTGGCCTATGGGTCCGGCAGGTGCCTTTGCCCACCTAGTTTTTCAGCTCATCTTGGACCATCTACCACCCACTCTCTGGGTCTCAGCCACACTGGCCTTCGTTAGGCCATGTTCCGCTTCTCCATCAACCTTTGCAAATACTGATTCCTCTGACTGGCGTGCCTTTCATCACTTCCCTCCTCCTTCACCAGGGAAGGTCTCCCACTCTGTCCACACTTCAGTCCAGACATACATTCCTCAGGGAAACCTCCCCTGTTGTCCCCACCCAGTCAGAGTCCTTGATTGCAAGTTTGCATAGCACTTCTTCAAGTTTTCGTTTATTTGAATGGGCTTCAGAAATTAAAATCTTCTCTACTACATTTGATGAGCTCCACGAGGCAAAGACCATGTCTGTTTTTGTTTACCAGGATGTCTCTAATGCCTGGCCTCGAACTTGGTGAAAAGTAAGTGTGCAAATTTTTTGAATGCAAGAATAAAAAAATGACCAGAGACAGCTTGCCCCCTAATCTAGTCTCGAATACATTCTTCATCTCAACTCAGTAAATGTTTATTTCTCTGTTATCAGCAGTAAGGGGGTTGGAGGTAGATATTACCCTATAGACCAGATAAGGTAATACTACTTTATTTCAAAAGTTCTATTTAAAACCACGAGAAACATTATTTAGAAACGTGTCCTCTATTGATCTTGTCCTTCCAAAAGAAATTTTGAGAAAAACGAGGGAAAGCAACATTCATTCAACTTTTGCCTGTTTGAAACGTGATTGTAACAAGGAACAAATGCTTCCTGGTCATAGAAAGGAACACGAGCCACAAAGTATCAGAAGGCACACTGAGCCTAGAGATGTCTGAGGAGAAGCAGGGGCAGGAAGACAACCAGCAAAAGACTTGCATTAATTTAAGAAGTGGAAAAGCTTATTGGAAGCATTCTTCAAAACCCTTCAGAAGCTAGTAAAATAATATTTTACTATGTTTTCTCCAGCTCTTAAAACTTTACAAATGCAAATATGTGATAAAATGTGAAAATAAGTATTGGCAACTAATTACATTCTCCGGGGAGATTTAATTGAAAAACAAGCATATTTGCACTGCTTCTCCTTAGTAAGATGTTTATGGCATCTGGTCAAAGTAGAACAAACATTTGAAAATCCTTTGACATAGCTGGTATTTAAAGAATAGCAATTGGCTAACATTTGCGGCTCTGTATGTTGAATATTTTGGCTCCTTTCCTCTGGTATTCATTCTGAAAGATTTATAATCCTTTGGGGAGTGTGGTCTACAAGAGTAGAACTGAATCCTGAAATGTGGAAAAACTAACTTTCCCTAATATAAAACTGTTCTAAAAAAATCTCTCAAGCCTATGAATATGTTTCCAGATTTTCAGAAAAAGCTGATGATTTACAGAATTTTTTTTTCTAGAAGGATCTAACTTCCTCATGATAAATGTAAATTTTCCATCCTTTGGCTTCACAATTGGCTTAGAGATAATTCAGAAAAATATAACATCGTACCTTTCTGGGCATCTGCTGAAATGACACGGCCCTTTAAAAATTTTATGTCACTGGTTACAATGTATATAATGAAATAAAGCACAAAAGGTAGGAATAATCTAGAAGAGAAAAAGTAAGAAACCTTGAAGTGACATAGGAAACAATGATTGTGCTGAATGTATAAGTAGGAAAATACTACCAAAGAAAACACAGTGCAAGAATAGCAGTCAAGAAGGTCCTTGATCACGCACAACTGAGAATGCTGGGACGGCACTTTCTCCTTCAGAGTCTGACGGGTGTGGGTGGACTCCCTTGGCTTGACTGAGGTATGACATGCTGTTTGACGTCTTCTTGCTTTCAAGCCATGCTGGGGTCTGAAGCCACTGCCTAAAGAACTCTATCTGAAGCTCTTGGTTTGCATTGGCAAACTTTTAATGTGGGAGCCCAGCTCTGTTCCTTCAGGTATCCATCCCAGGGTAACTTTCTTTTTTTAACCATTTAAATTCAACAAAAGAGCCTTTTAAAATTAATTTTCTCCCTCTCTCTCTCTTTCTCTTTTTTTTAATGCTTTTTTTCTGTAGTATTTTCTTTAATTATGGTTAGCATTTAGATTATTCTTTATGGTTTATGAAATACCTGGCTTCTGTTTTTAAGTGCTTGTGTGTGTGGGGGGGGTGTCCTGTGCCCCCAAACAAGGGAGATTATAAAACTGAAAGTAATAAATGAAGGATTTACTGCTTTATATTTCAAACCAACTGTAGGAAAATTGGTGGTGTTAAAATTTCTCTTGATATCAAGAAAAAGACATGAGTTGTAAGAACAAAACTTACTATTTTAAATGTAAATAATAAAATGAAGGCTTTTGTCATTGTAAACTTGATCTTGAATATAGTGGACAGCCTGGATTACCCAGAAAGAAAATTAGTATGAAAAGCAGACAATGAGAGTGATGTCAACACAGGATAGTGGTTCATAACATTTTTAGAGATGTAGAGGGAGTTTTCTGGAAGGGTAAGAGGAAAGGCTGAAGTCTCAACCTTTCCATCTTTTGGATGCTTAAGTTCTTATAGTTCTATTTCAGCTTCTTATTTTAAAAGGAATACATTTTACTGAATTCACAAGAGGTTTTACATATGTGATAGAAGGAGGGGCTTGGGCTGCTTGAATATAATTTCCATTTTTGTGCTAAGTGTATATAGACTATATCTCTGTACATTTATATATAATAGATGTAGCAATATAAAGTAATAATTAGCAAATGAGAATAAACATAATTTGTAGGTGTCTTTCCTCAAAAAGGAAAGAAAGGTTTATTTGAGGCCATTGGTACTATGTTTTGAAGTAGAGATCCAAAGCCATCTTTCATGACCACACTTTACAAAAATGTCTATTCTTACCTCTGTTAGAAATATTGCTTTTGTTATTTGCTCTGTTAGAAATATTGCTCCTACAAACTATTTCAGCACTTATACTGGAACTCTTATTTACCACCTAGTCTTAATAGCGGGAGAAGTAATAGGTACTATGCTGTGTCCTTCAGATGATTTTCAAAGCATTAACGATCAGTGGACATTGCCTAAGAATTCCTGCAGTAAATTCTGATGATAATTTCCTGGCAGGTTTGTTTCACTGATCAATCATTACTTTGTTGTTTAATATCCTAGATTGTTTTACCTTAAAGTAACAGTTCCCCACTACCCTTTACATTTGGTGATCAGCTAAGCAGACGTTGATTGCATGATTCTCTACGTTGGGCCAACATTTTGCCCATGATACTGAAGGCTTCTTTTTTTCTCCTTCATCAACCCACTGAGTCATCTCCAGTTCTTAATGGAATTGCCTCCTCACTCCCCACCCCACAGCCCTTCCCCTACCTACCGCGGTCCCAGCATGACTGTTATACTGCTTCCCACAGGGTTTCCCTTTCTCCAGAAAGACTGTTCCAGACTGTTCCACATACATCTGTAAGAATAATTTTCAGGCACAGTTTGGATTGCACAGTACTCTATTCAAGAACTTATAGGGACTGCCTATTACCTCTACATAAAACTTACATTCCTCAGTCGATCTCTCAACGCTTGCCCCTTGACTCTATTTAATGTACTAATACCGCCTAATGTCATAGCTGTTTAAAGCAGACAGACCACCTTTAAATGTTGACTCTTAATTGGAATAATGTTTTATGATACTCTGTAAAGCTTTTTCATGCTTCAGCTCTACATGATTCATTTAACAAATTATAACCCACTCAGAGAACTTAAAAAAATTTAATGTGCCGTGTAGGGGGAGACACATTTCCCAGTTCATGGATTCATAACCATTAAGTAAATTTCCATGGAAGCATGACCTTATTTAACCTTTCTGTGGCATTGTGTCTTCCTAGGGAGGAAATCAGACAGCTACAGTGATCGCACTGTGTTCAATGAAGGATTTCAACTTAGCACAAGAGACCTGCCAGTTGGCAATCAGGGATGTTGGAGGCCTTGAAGTTTTAATAAATTTGCTTGATACAGATGAAGTCAAATGTAAAGTGAGTGGCTTACCTGACATGGGTGACGAACCTTCTAAACAACTTCTCGTGCTTCTCTTTTTACCAATAGGTGCCTGCTACTTCTGCCTACTTCTTGTCTTTGTCTGCTATTATCACTGATAACTTGCTCCTTGTACTGTTAGCTGCTCTTTGCATCTCTGCCTTTCTTCTTTATCTTCTGGTTCCTTTCCATTAGTATGTGCTCCTTAAATGATGAATGTTTGCTTACATAATTGAGGGACAATAAGGAACATGCGTGTAACACCCGGGAATAGAAAGTATTTCTTTAAAAAACTTCACTGGGGAAGGATTTTAAGTAGACTTGGAATTTTTTAAAAACTTGTGCTGGTTAAACACTTATTTTCACCTCTAACTACTTTTTCTCATTTAGATTGGTTCATTAAAAATCCTGAAGGAAATCAGTCATAATCCTCAAATCAGACGTAATATTGTTGACCTTGGGGGCTTACCAGTTATGGTTAATACACTTGATTCTCCACATAAGAGTCTGAAGTGTTTGGCAGCTGAGACAATCGCAAATGTTGCCAAGTTTAGAAGAGCCCGACAGGCAGTGAGACGCTATGGGGGCATCACCAAACTGGTGAGTACTGCGGACATCGTCATCAGCTCACCCTCTGCCACTAAGATGTCAACTCTCTGCTGTCCTTCCTAAAGGAGATGTTGCCTTTGCTGAGTCTTTTTTCTTTAATTTTTAAAATGTTTTTTTTATTTTGAGAGAGAGAGAGGGAGAGAGAGAATCTCAGGCAGGCTCTACACTCTCAGTGCACAGCCTGACACAGGGTTTGATCTCATGAACTGTGAGATCAAGACCTGAGCTGAAATCGAGTCAGGTGCTTAACTGCCTGAGCCATCCAGGTACCCAACCTTTGCTCAGTCTTGAAAAGCGAGTAGGTATTTGTCATGCAGACACACCAGGGAAAGGCAGTTCAGGAAGATGAAGCTGTGTTGATAAAAGCCCAGAACTGGAAAACAACAGAGTATTTGGAAACCGCAAGTGGCTAATGTGGCTAGACCTAAGATGAGATGGGCTGGGTAGTAGGAGGTGAAAGTGAGGGACCATGGTGGTCACACAGGGCCTTATCCAAGAGCTGAAGAGTTTAGATTATTTATAGATACTAAGGGAATAACTGTTGGGGACACATGTTTTCAAGCTGTCTGCTCTCTGTTCATCCCATTGTTTTAGAATGAAAAGCCATCTGGGGCGCCCGGGTGGCTCAGTCGGTTAAGCGTCTGACTTCGGCCCAGGTCACGATCTCACAGTTTGTGAGTTTGAGCCCCGCGTCGGGCTCTGTGCTGACAGCTCAGAGCCTAGAGCCTGTTTCAGATTCTGTGTCTCCCTCTCTCTGACCCTCCCCCGTTCATGCTCTGTCTCTCTCTGTCTCAAAAATAAATAAACGTTAAAAAAAAATTTAGAATGAAAAGTCATCTAAATGTCCTCCCTTGGGCTGTAACTAGTTAGGCCATGAGTGTCCACTTGACTCAAGCCAGTCCCACAGATGTCTCTCCCAGGAATTTGGAATTAGGAATCAGAGACTCTACTTAGTCTGGACTACTCTTTACTAAACTCAAGATGGTGGTCATGATTATGTGGACATATCCATGGAACCTGGCCTGCAGAGAGAAGAATGAACTAGACACACACAGGGTAGAGATAACCCTGGGTGCCCTGGCTTCACTTCCTCTGGAGCACCCTTACTTATATAGATAAGCTACTGCTTATCTATATAAATTGCCTTTCCCTTAAAGTCTTCAGTGACTTTCGTTATTGCAAAAGGAAGGAAGGAAGGAAGGAAGGAAGGAAGCAAGGAAGGAAGGAAGGAATAAAAAGAAGAAAAGAAAGGAAAGAAATGATCCTGGCAGCTGTGCCATGTGGATTGGTTGGTTTTGGTAGCTCAGGTGGGGAGCCATGTTCTCCAAAGAGGTCTCATGGTTTTAAGAATATACAAGCCATTCAGTCCTCACAGAAAGTTCTAATGGCTTTAGGGACTCTAGTTTTCTGAGATACCAGGACTGAGGATATAGTTTACAAATCTTCCCAATGCATATATTATAGCTATGTTAAGAAAATACAATCTTGGTGAGATTAAATTTCTTATAGAAAGGAAATGTAAACACTCCCAAATTTGGAGGAAGGTGTTTTGAAGTGTTTTGTTTCTTTGTTTTTCATGTGGAGTATGAAAGTTAATTTGTAAAAGTATTCTTATTGTTTTTTAAGTTTATTTTATTTTGAGAGAGAGCACACACACGTGAGAGGGGGAGGGGCAAAGAGAATCTCAAGCAGCTCTGAACTGTCAGCACGAGCCCAATGTGGGGCTCGAACTCATGAACTGTGAGGTCGTGACATGAGCTGAAATCAAGGGTCTGAAACTTAACTGACTGAACTACCCAAGTGCCCAGTAAAGGATTCTTATTTTTGTTGGAGATTATCTTGGTAGCAACCCTGTAGCTATTGAGGGATATGTTGTTTTATTTTAAAGATTCCCATGTACATCATATTCATCTATTCTTGTAGGTCGCTCTACTCGACTGTGGAAAGAGTTCAGCAGAACCGGCTCAATCGAGTCTGTATGATGCCAGAGACGTGGAAGTGGCTCGCTGTGGGGCTCTGGCATTGTGGAGCTGCAGTAAGAGTTACACAAATAAAGAAGCCATTCGTAAAGCTGGGGGCATTCCTTTGTTGGCTCGCTTACTGAAGACGTCTCATGAAAACATGCTAATTCCAGTGGTAGGGACATTGCAAGAATGTGCATCAGAGGTACTCAAGCCAGCTCTGCTTCCCTTGCTTTCATTTACCTTGACTTTCTTTAGTTGAAAAATAATTTTCAAGGTTATCATGACTGCTAAGGATTTTTTTTGAGAAGTCAGCAGTCTATTAAAGAAGATGAAACTAACAGAACATTAATTAAGTTGGTACCCACGTGATGTATTTTTGAAAATGTTGACTAAATTCTCTTCTTATATAGTTGTGTGAACCTTGGACTTTAGTGTTTATTAAGAAAGTTTGTTTGGCATAATTATTAGTAAGTATAGACAGGTACTTAATATTCGTGTCTTACACACATAAATATTTAAATCTGTGTTCCTAGGAAAACTACCGAGCTGCGATCAAAGCAGAAAGGATCATTGAAAATCTGGTGAAGAACCTAAATAGTGAGAACGAACAATTGCAGGAACACTGTGCCATGGCCATCTACCAGGTGTGGGGGACTCTGTGGGCAGCTGTGGTCTTCTTCTCCATGTAGTTAAGGTGGTGTTTCTAAACATGGGTTCTCATTCTCTGGTGGAATGGAATCAGCATTTTTAACAAGAACCCTTTAGGGATTTTCCTGTACACATAGGTCTGAGAACCACTGTCCTGTGCTAATGACAGATGCCTGTATACGTGAGAGAGAAACCTGCACCAACATGTCTTGATTATTTACATTTCTAGAAGGCACTTATATGTCTTTCTCTCCTAAAACAAATTACTTAGTGTAAAATAGGAAAATATATACATGGTGCCTTTACATTGCTTTACAGGCACCCTATTCAAACATAGTGGTCTTGAGAAATTTATCTTCTACCAAGACAAAATGGATGGATGAATGAGTGTGATGTTGCGTGTGTGTGTGTGTGTGTGTGTGTGTGTGTGTATTCCTGTTTTATCTTTTTATTTACTTTAATCTTTGTTAACTTTTTGTGAGCTATACACTTTATAGTATAGCAGAAAACAGATTAGAAAGAAAGATGGCTTCGAAAAATTAGTAGATGGCTGGTTGCTGGCCATGCCAGCTTCTACCTATCAGAGACATCAGAGTCCGTTTCCTAGAGGAATGCATTTAAAACATGCATATTGGGGCACCTGGGTGGCTCAGTCAGTTAAGTGTCCAACTTCGGCTCAGGTCACAATCTCACAGTTTGTGGGTTTGAGCCCCACATTGGGCTCTGCACTCATAGCTCAGACCCAGAAGCCTGTTTTGGATTCTACGTCTCCCTGTCTCTCTGTGCCCTTCCGCACTTGTACTTTCTCTCTCAAAAATAAACCTGTAAAGATAGGTAGGTAGGTAGGTAGGTAGGTAGATAATAAAATGTGTAGTGAGAGTATGCCAAAAAGTCAGAGTCAGAGAAAGGGGTTCATGTCAGTAGAGGATGGTATTAGTTTGCTAGAACAAAACAAAATACCAAAACAAAATACCATATGGTGGCCTGTTAAATAACAAATATTTATTACCTTATAGTTCTGGAGGCTAGAAGTTTGAGATCAAGGTGTACGCAGCATTAGTGCTTTCTGAGGACTCTCTCCTTGGCTTGTAGGTGGCTGTCTTCATGTTCACATACCATTCCTCCTGTGTCTCCACATGTTCCTTCCTCTGTGTCCTTATATTTTATGACATCAGTCATATTGGATTAGAGCCCACCTCAATGGCCTTATTTATCCTTCATTACCTCTTTAAAGACCTTAACTTACATCCTGAGGTACCGGGGTTAGGACTTTGACATATGTGAGTTTTGAGGGAACACAGCTCAGTTCAAAACAAGGATATATAGCCTTGACTTGCATATGTAAGCCTTATCTGAGTAACTATGAATGATTGGTTAGAAATAGTGATTATTTTTTCTAAAGTTGGAACTGAACCAGAAGCAAAAGTCATAAATAGAAGAAAAGCATGACAGGTGCCTTGTGGTGCATTACAATGAGGATTTCTTCTAGTGGCCCTCATGGATGATCCATGACATGCATCTGTATCATATGGCCTCAGAGACCAACTGTATACTTAGGATGATAGCATATCTATACTAAATTTATCATCTTTTTGCTCTTTAACCTGGGAAGGGCGATCAGCTGGGAACATCTATGTAGTACGTATTTATTTCAAAGGATGACACAAACATGTGGATAAACATATGTGAATATAATGTCAGTTGCTATTGCTATAACTTACTGCTCTGGGCATAGAAACTCTATTGAGGAAATGCTCATCTCCTAGATTTTGGGGGTCACTGAAGCTCTGACTAAATCCGTATCACTCGTGTTTTCTCTGCTACATTTTCCCAAGACTGTGTGTTGCATCACTGCAGAAATCCTCTGTCCACGCATGTAGTGTTCTAGGTTTCTAACCAACCAATCTCTGTTTCTGTCTTGGTGGAAGCCCAGGTTACCTCAGAATTGGCTTGGCAGAATTTCTAAGTATGTAGAAACTGCTAGACGCGGCCAAAATTATGTAAGGGAAAAGAGACAGTGTCAGATAGCTGCCAGTACAGAGAAGAATTAGATTTTACTTGGAGGCCCCTTCAGAAAATGATACTCTTTGAAAAGAAGTTTCAGCGCCACTAAAATGGCAGCCTCTTTAGCAATTACAGAAAGCTTGATATGCTTTGATCGCTGAGAGCCTCTGATTTGATTTTTGTGTGTAGTGTGCTGAGGATAAGGAAACCCGTGATCTCGTTAGACTGCATGGAGGTCTTAAACGCCTGGCCAGTCTGCTCGATAACACGGACAATAAAGAACGGTTGTCTGCTGTCACTGGGGCAATATGGAAATGTTCCATCAGCAAAGAGAATGTGACCAAGTAAGAGAAGACATTCAATATTCTGTAATAAAAATATGGCCATCGAGGAATAGCTGTATTCTTAACTTTCAACTAAAACATCTTTCATTAAGATATAAATGTTTCTAAATACAAGTATAGATGCATAAAAAATATGCCCATTGAAACACATTCCCGTAATGTTATTTTAATAAACAGTCAATTATGATGCTACTCGTAGTATAGTTTCCATACTTGTGTGTTCTAGACTAATTTGGCAGTATTAAGGATTTTTAGAAATGAAAGACTTCTACTTCTTATCCCACCACCTGGCTATGGTTTTCTGTGCCTCACTTAGTAAGGCTAAGGGATGTGCGGACATAATCTTATCTGTGTGAATGGGCTCTTTTGCTTGTGGGCAGCCATTTAAATGACAAGTACCTCTGATCTCCTGCAGAGACCTGTCAAGGTGAGGGGATGAATTCCCACTGAATCTTTAGAGATGGAAGTGGTTCCATTCTTTTTGCTTTTCTAAAGTTAAACAAGATGAGTCAGCTAAATGCCAGCTCAAGGGCTGTGTAGCCACTGTCAGATAATTTCATTGAATTTTAAAGTATTTGTAAACTTTATAACTGATTTAATCTTCAGATTTGTCTCTTCATATATTTTTAGGGTTCTCAGACTGTGTGGTGGATATTCTGAGGCAACCTTCCTTGTCTCATTGTGATGATTTTAACAAGAAATTCACATGTCATATTTAACACAAAATAGGTTTATTTTGCTTTGTTCATGTAAAATAGTCTCTGTGACCTGGGGAAGACACCCGTAGCATAGTAGAATTGCTGACACTCTGATTTGGAAGAAGTTGGTAGTTGTCTTAGAGACCATACAGTATAGTGATTAATGGCGCGGATGGCTGGAAGTGGAAACCAGCTTCACTATTTACCAGGCTTCCAATTAGCTTTCTGAAAATGGGGATTATGGTAGTATCTGCATCATAGAGTTTTTGTATAGACCGTATGAGCATGTAGTTGGCATTTAGTAATTTTGGGCTCTTAATGTTATTAGCTAATTATACCAAAAGTAATACTGTTTCTCCTCCCCTCCCCCCCCCCCACCACCTCTTCTTCTCTTGATGAATTTAGGTTTCGGGAATACAAAGCCATTGAAACTTTGGTGGGACTTTTAACTGACCAGCCCGAAGAGGTACTTGTGAATGTGGTTGGTGCATTGGGAGAATGTTGTCAGGACTATGAAAATCGCGTCCTTGTCCGGAAATGTGGTGGCATTCCACCACTCGTGAACCTCCTCGTTGGAGTAAACCAAGCTCTTCTTGTCAATGTCACAAAAGCAGTTGGTGCTTGTGCAGTAGAACCTGAGAGTATGATGTAAGTGGCCTGGCAACGGAAAGATTTTATTTGAGAGTGATGGGGGAATGCTTGGGTAGTCAGAAACAGTGTCCTCCCTTAGAATTGGGGTGCACAAATGATGCAAAAGTAAAACGGATTTATATATAAATAGCCACGAGGTTACCAGTAATGAGTTACTGAGCCAAATTGTTCCCTAGGAGGAGCTGGAGGGCTAAGGCTAGGCATATTGGGAGGACTTAAAATTCCCAGTAATTAACTTCCCATGCAGAAACCTTCGTACAATCAACAGAGTTTTTCTCTGCTTCCTAGGGAAGAATTCTCTCTCTCTCTCTCTCTCTCTCTCTCTCTCTCTCTCTCTCTCTGAGAGCCTAGGTAGTTCTAGTATAGTATCCTTCTTGTTTCTCAGTTCGGTTCAGCAAACTTATTTTGAGCACCTAACAAGTGCTGTGATTTGATGAGGGGAGAAGACAAAGGGTTTTCACCTGTGATCTTAGTCCTGAAACAAATTCTTGTCTAATTAGGAAGAAAAGATTTAAATGTAGTACAACTTAAGAACAATAGCAAGGGTTGCCTGGGTGGCTCAGTCAGTTAAGCATCTGATTTGATTTTGGCCCTGGTCATGATCTCACGATTGTGAGATCGAGCCCCACATTGGACTCTGCACTGTCACAGTACAGAGTCTGCTTGGGATTCTCTCTCTGTCTCTCTCTCTCTCTCTCTCTCTGCCCCTCCTATGCACTCTCTCTTTCTCAAAATACATTTAAAAAATTGGGTTGTTTGTCTAAAAAATAAAAAGAACAATGGCGAGATTATATAGAGATTATATATACAAATATATACTTAAACATAGAAATAATAACTTGTATATAAATTAAACATATATATTTATATGAGACATAAATATATTTAAGTGTGTGTGTGTGTGTGTGTGTGTGTATAAAGTCCAGAATGGGAAGAATCCATATAGGCCAAAGCTATTGTATAACGGTTCTCTGGAGAACCAGAAGCAACAGGATGAGAAAGGTAGAGGGAGGAGACATATGGAGATATATTTAAGGAATTGGCTCATGTGAATGTGGTGTCTTGGCAAGTCCACATTCTGATGGGGGAGCCTGGAAAGCTGGAGACTCAGGAAAGAGCTGCAGTTTGAGGTCAAGGCAGTCTGCTGGCAGAATTCCACAGAGGAAGTCAGCCTTTTTCTATTAAGGCCTTCAACTGATTGGATGAAGCCCACTAACATTATGGAGAATAATCTGCTGTACTCAAAGTCTACCAATTTAAATATCATCCTCATCCAAAAAACACGTTCACAGAAATATGCAAAATAACATTTGACTAAATATCTGGGTATCCCTTAATCCAGTCGACTTATAAACATTAGCTATAACATGTCCCCTCTTTGTCAACTTGGTACCCATTCATGCATCTCCTTAAACCATGCTTAAGTCTGTAGAAAGATAATAACAAGGCCATATTCCTGCCTAATACTATACAGCTATCCAGTGTACCACTGAAAATACACTAACCCTTTTCCCAGAAGAGGAAGCAGAGTTCTTGGATGATATTTACTCTTCTTCTTGATATCCTGTTACTTAAATACTCTGATATAAAGC
Organism: Panthera uncia; assembly: GCF_023721935.1. Classification (NCBI taxonomy): domain Eukaryota; kingdom Metazoa; phylum Chordata; class Mammalia; order Carnivora; family Felidae; genus Panthera; species Panthera uncia. The sequence goes on along the minus strand of NC_064809.1, from coordinate 24,929,548 downwards.
TAACCATTCTTAAAAGCCATGATATAAAGTCATTATGTCTCATGTTACATGACAAGAGGATAAGAGAGGGAAGAAAACAAAGATACACACATATTTATAACAAAATAAAGAATATTCATGACAATTATAATATTCATTCTGTAACTGGTCATGTGGTCATAGCTGGTATTTATAACTACCTTCTTTCATTCCTCATTCCATATTCCCTTTGCCCTCAGCAAGCACTTTAGCTGGATGTGGTTCTTTACCTGGTGGGGTAACCCAAACCTTCATTCCTGAGGGTCTGGGCCATTAGTAGTCCTGCCTGGATTGGGCTGTTGTAGTTTTCCATCGACCTTAATCACAGGGCATGGTAATACTTAAGACCTGCCCTAAGGGATCTCCTGTTTTCCAGATATAGTCTTCTTTACTTCCATTGTGGAATAGCAGTTCAATTTACCCTTGGTAATTGGGATCACCCCAGCCAACACAGTAACTCCCTTCGTTGCTTGTTGATTTAGAGGCATGGGGAGGCCAAAGTGGTCGGGTGGCAATTTTAACTTTGAATTCAGTGCCCATGAATCCTGGCTATGGAAACAATAACACCTCATTATTTGCAGCTTGATAGCTCTTTTGGCCTATCCTATAGACTCCCAGAGGTCTGAAAACCTTCCTTCATTTCATCCTATCTCTGTCCCCTTCAGTCGAAGTTGGCAGTTTCTTGAGATGGTTGATTGGATCCATGAGTCACACCTGTAATCTTGTTATACTATGATTCTCCTATATATCTCCTATATAATTTGATTTTGATTCACTCATTCATTCAACTCTTCAATATGTGTGACCAGGCACTCAGGGCTACTGTGTACGGATATACCCTGCACAACCCTAGGGAACACCATTCACATAGACATATACAGAGTACCACATATTGTGGGGCCATACATCAACTCTGCTGAAGTGTAGTTTGCTATTTCACCATTTGATTATTAGAGGAAGCTCATAACGTACGCCAGTAGTCTCTGGTAGTACCTTCTTCCTTCTGCTCACTTTCCTGGCATTTGTGATTCATTTGTGTTCAGTCAGGTCCTCTTCCTTCACAGGGAGCCTGAAACTCGATAGCCTTGGAGCCCTGTTAATGTGATTCTGGTCTAACCACATGTCTGGTATACAAGCACTAAAGCCACTATAACTCTTTTTGGATTTGGTTATTGGAGCCTTAGGCTCAGGTGTTTCAGACACCAAGGAACACTAGTTGTTACCCATGATATCTTCGAGAGAAGAACATCAGCCAGACTTAGAAGACACTTTTCTGATGTATTTATCTTTCTGAAAAGCACAAGGTGTAGCACCTGATAAATGTTTGTCAGAAATGGTTTTGTGTATTTCTTTTGACCTATGGCTCTTGTTTACTTTTTGTCTGCTCATATCTGCCAACTACACCCACTGCCTCTGAATGTTTTTTGAATGTGTCCTCCTGCTCTCTGCCCTCGGTTGAGGTTCTGTCTTCTTTTACCTGGACCATTGAAGCAGGTCCTGTTTGGTCTCATCTCACATCTGTCCCCTTCCATACCTTTCTGCATGGCACTGAAATTTGGTTTCCTAAACTGTAGATCTGATAGGGTTGTTTCCTTGGCCTAAGGAACCGTCAGGGACTTCTCAGCCTTTAAAAACCAAACCTAAATTCCTTCACCTGGCATTTAAAGCATTTGCTTCCTGGCCCCTTCTGCCTCCCTAGCTTCATCTTTTCCCTGCAGATGTTAGTTAATTAGAGTTATATTGTTATTTGTTTATTCCTTATTCATTACACAAATATTAATCAAATATCTTTTGTGGTAGGCACTGAAAGGATAGCATACCCAAAGCAAAGTTCCTGCTCTCTTGGAACTTACATTCTGTTGTGTATGTGGCACACAGACTCTAAACTCTTAAACAATTTCAGATGGTGCTAAATGCTATAAAGAAATTAGCACTATAGGGGCACCTGGGTGGCTCAGTCAGTTAAGCATCAAACTCTTGGTTTCGGCTCAGGTCACGATCTCGTGGTTTCATGGGATCGAGCCCTGCATTAGGCTCTTTGCTGGTAGTGCAGAGACTGCATGTTTTTCTCTGTCTCCCTCCTGTCCCTCCCCCATTGGCGCTGTCTCTCTCAAAATAAATAAACTTAAAAAAAGAAAACTGCACAATTGAAAGAGAGTGAGTGAAGGTGGTTACATTAGCAGCAGTGGAAAGAGGAAAGAGAAAGTGGAAGACAGGACAGTAGTCTCTGAGAGGATAATATTTGAACAAAGATCTGAGAGATAAGAGGACAGCCTGAGGGAAGAACACCAGACAAGGAGCAGCAAACACAAAAGCCATGGGATGGGGTTGAGCTCAGCTTGAGAAGCTACCTTGAGGTTGTTGGGTTTTTTTTTCTATATATACTTTTCATATATATTTTATCACTGTGTGTCTTGTTAGTAGTATGTGTTTTCCTATATCACTGTGTGACTGTGTCATGAATCATCTTTTTATCTCTTGATGATTACTAATTGATTTTTAATTGAGTTCTTTACTTTAATTTCAGTATAGTTAACATGCAGTGTTATATTAGTTTCAGGAGTACAATATAGTGATCCAACACTTCTATACATTACTCAGTGCTCATCACAACAAGTTCACTCCTTAATCTCCATCACCTATTTCACTCACACCCCCACCCACCTCCCCTTTGGTAACCATCAGTTCTCTATACTTAAGAGTCTGTAGGGGTGCCTGGGTGGCTCAGTTGGTTAGGCAACCGACTTCAGCTCAGGTCATGATCTCACAGTTCGTGAGCTCGAGCCCCGCGTCAGGCTCTGTGCTGACAGCTCAGGGCCTGGAGCCTACTTCAGATTCTGTGTCTCCCCTCTCTCTACCCCTCCCCTGCTCACGCTCTGTGTCTGTCTCTTAATAATAAATAAACGTTAAAAAATTTAAAAAAAAAGTCTGCTTCTTGGTTTGTCTGTTTCTTTTTTTCCTTTGTTCATTTGTTTTGTTTCTTAAATTCCATATATGAGTGAGATCATATGGTATTTTTCTCTGACTTATTTCACTTAGCATTATACTCTCATGTTGTTGCTAATAGCAAGATATTATTCTTTTTATGGCTGAATAATATTCCATTGTGTATATATACTACTCCTTTATCCATCCATCAGTCGATGGACACTTGGGCTGCTTCCATAATTTGGCTATTGTAAATAATGCTACAGTAAACATAGGTATGCATATATCACTTTGAATTAGTGTTTTTGTATTTTTTGTGTAAATACCCAGTAGTGTAATTGCTGGGTCATAAGGTAGTTCTATTTTTGACTTTTTGAGGAAACTCCATCCTCTTTTCCACAGTGCTGCACCAGTTTGCATTCCTATTAACAATGCGATAGGGTTCCTTTTTCTCCACATCCTTGCCAACACCTATTGTTTCTTCTGTTTTTGATTTTAGCCATTCTGACAGGTGTGAGGTGATATCTCATTGTGGTTTTGATTTGCATTTCCCTGATGATGAGTGATGTTGAGTATCTTTTCATGTGTCTGTTGGCCATCTGTTTGGATTCTTTGGACCAATGTCTGTTCATGTCGTCTGCCTATTTTTAAATTGGGTTATTGGTGGGGGGGACTATTGAGTTCTATAAGTTCTTTATATATTTTTACTAATTACCCTTTATTGGATATATCATTTGCAAATATCTTCTCCCACCCAGTAGGTTGTCTTTTAGTCTTGTTGATTGTTTCCTTCTCTGTGCAGAAGATTTTTATTTTGATGAAGTCTCAATAGTTTATTTTTGCTTTTATATCCCTTGCCTCAGGATACCTATTTAGAAAGATGTTGCTATGGCCAATGTCAGAAATCACTGCCTGTGCTCTCTTTTTATGGTTTCGCGTCTCATACTTAGGTCTTTAATCCATTTTGAGTTTATTTTTGTGTATGGTGTAAGCAAGTGGTCCAGTTTAATTCTTTTGCACATTGCTGTCCAGTTAACCCAACACTATTTGTTGAAGAGGCTGTCTTTTTCCCATTGCATATTCTTTTCTCCTTTGTCAGTGGTTAATTGAACATATAACTGTGGGTTTGTTAGGGGTTTTCTATTCTGTTCCAATAATACATACAAATATATTGAATTTCATCTGTATAGACTAGAATTCATTCTTCAAAGCCCCTTCTTCTATCCCAGATTTAATGACTTCCACATAAGTCATCATCAGGTTATTTAGTTGACACCTAAAAATTACTTCTAAATATCATCATTATTTTCACAGTGCGCCTCCAAACCCATTTTAATATAACTCTGTTAGATAAATTGTTATATTTACTGATTTTTCAGTTGAACCCATTCAGGAAAAAGCCAGAGAAAACACTTTCCTTGTTCTGAATTTTAATGTAGGTTTTGAAACAACAAAATGTAATGAGAGAAGAACAACAACTCAGTGACAAACAACAGGCCTTAAAGACCTTTTGACTGAGTTGGGGAGACAGACAAGCAATTTTAAAATGTCAGAGTAGATGATGAAATGGCAGTAAGTAAAAATTTATTTGTAAATACACAGACTAATTTGAATAATTTTATGAAAGGCTTAACTTCTGATTAATAATCTGAAAACCACAAAAAAAGAACAAAAGTAGGAAAGAAAGCACATTCTCCCAAACAAGGATATGTCCACAATTCCAAATCTTAAATGTGAAACACACCTGTAAAATGTAGGTAAATTATTAACCTGTGTGTAATATGCTGACAGCTAACACATGCTGCTTCATATCTTTAGATTTCCCCTCAAATAAGTGTCATGGTCATGAAATGCATGGCCAGTCTTTTTTTTTTTCCCCCATAGCAGAGATTAGGGGAATGAATCGGCCTTGGAAGAAGTGAGGAATTTCCCATCAGAGACCTAGTTTTGCATTGTAAAACAGCAGAAGTGGAGCCTAAGGAAAAGTCATATGGACATGTCGTTTTATATTGTCTATGATAGTCTTCTAGCCTAAGGAGATTGCTAGAGACCCTTTGGGTAAAAAGGATACTAGAGATGATGATTTCGGGATTGCAACACAATGAAGCTATAAATTTTTAGAGATTTGGAGTAAGCTAGATTGACTGAACGCTCAGAACTGAATGGAAGAGTTGTGTTCATAAGGCAAAGAGAATTGAAGATTTTTGTAGGATTGTGTTTGAGGTAATTCTATCATTAAAGGAAACAGACAGATTCTGACAAATAATTTCCCCACAATCACGAGGCTATTATATACCCCCTGTTAGTAAAAGAGCCAAAAGAAATCACATAAAATTTTACTAAAAGACTGTATCAGACAACTTAAATAATTGTGACAAGCAAGTAGTCAGAGCTCAGAAGAGAAATAGAAAAATTATTGAACTTAAAGCCTGAATGAATGCAAAAGAAGTATAATAAACAACTGAAAACACAGGCATGTGATGTATAGGACATACAAAATGAAATGAAGAATATACTAAAATTACAGTAGGGAAATTGACAAATATGGAACCCAAGGAGATCCAACATAAACATAATGGGTATTCTGTAAGAAGAGGTTGGAACCAGTGGAATGTGATCGATCTTAATTAAAGATGCAACAGGGATGCCTGGGTGGCTCAGTTGGTTAAGCGTCTGACTCCGGCTCAGGTCACGATCTCATAGTTTGTAGGTTTGAGCCCCACATCAGGTCTGTGCTGACAGCTCAGAGCCTGGAGCCTGCTTTGGATTCTGTGTCTCCCTCTCTCTGTGCACCTCTCCTGCCCCCCACTTGTGCTCTGTTTCTCTCTCAAAAAATAAACATTAAAAAAAAAGATACAATAGAAGAAAAATTTTTGTGTGAATCTGTAGGTCAAACAACCCAAAAAAACCCTGGTAATATTGATACAGAGTGGCCAACAGTAATGAATTCTGATAAATCTACTTGCATTTCAAAAGTAAAGGAAGAAATATCTAGGCAAAAGAACAAACCATGAGGACAGAATGTCTTCACACTTCTCCATAGCTTTGGTTAAGGTCAAAAGACATTGATTGAAGGATCAAATCTCTCTAGATTAACATTCTGAAGGAGAAAAAATATTGCCTAAGAATTTTGCATCCAGCCAAGTTGTTCTTCAAGTATGAAGGTAGAAACACATTCTCAATCACACAAGGAATTAGTGACTACAGTACTAGCTCTTCTTGAAAAAACTGTCAATTATAAAAAGTCAATCAAGAAATTACTCAAAGAATTTGAAAAAAAAAATATGGCTAAAAGGTATTAGTGGAAACCAAAGAAAATAATGGAGGAGTTATCATTAGGGGAATTATCTACATTTTATAAATACTGATGATAATGTAATAATACAACTGACAAAAAATAAAACCTAAGTGCAAGGGGGGTGAGTTAATGTGCAAATTTGATCATCTCTCACATAAATGAATCAGTAGATACTATATACAACATTCTTTTACCTATTTGTTTATCATCTATCCATCCATTTATCTATCTCTCTTACATATCCATCCATCCTGTTATCCAACTTAAGTCATAAAGAAATGTTCAGAATCACTTATATTAGTTATCAATGATTGTTATTTCTGAATGGTAGGATTTGGGATCATTTATTTTCTTCTTTGTATTTTTCTGTACATGTATATGATGAATATGTATCATCTTTACAAAACCAAAGTTCTTGTTGAATGCCTTGCATAATCCTCTTTTATTCTGTATAGAATAATGACTGAGAGCATAGATTCCGGAACCATTGCCTGGGATGCCAGTCTCACCATTTACCAGCTATGTTTCCTTTGACAAATTATTGACTACTTGGTGCCTTGGTTACCACATATATAAAATGGGAATATTAAGTGTACCTGTCTCATTGGGTTGTTGTGACTATTATGCAAACTAATATGTGAAAAGTGCTTGATACATAATAAGTGCTGGGTAAATGCCAGCTTGTATTGTTCATGTAGCAGTAGCTTCAATTAATAACAATTTTAAAATGATAATACATAAATAGAAAATTAAAGTCAGACTGTCTGGTGTTTGCACTGATCTATAGATGAGTTCCTTGTTTTTTGTGTTTCTCTTGCATCAAATTAATCGTGTTATTTAACTTGTTATAAAATTTTGAACAAGTGACCCCTACATGGTGACTAACTCACTTTAAACTCTCAGCTGCAACTAAGGAGCTTGGAGGGTGTGGCATTGACATGTAAAGAGGCAATTATAATTCAGGTCTTTGCATCATGTTAATAAGCTTGTTTTTTGTTTTAAAGTTGACTGAAGATTACTGAAGGGTTTTAAGTATAACTTGAGATAGAGGAACATGTTAAGGGATCATTGTAGGCCAGAGGTGAAGGTGGCTTAAACTAAGCCAGTGGAATATAATATAATAAAGAATAAAGAAATGAACAGATTAAAGAGAGATATAAAAGGAAAGAATGGATAAACCAGGTGAACGATTGAACATGAGTTGTAAAGAAGAAGGAGGAGTGATGGATGATATTTAGGTTTCTTTTCTTTTGTTTAATTGAATAAATTTGAGGTGCACATTGTGTAAGAGTATGATATATGTACAGCATGTTACTTTGACATATGCATATTTAGGTTTCCGACTTTGGCAACTAGATCAATAATGGTACCACTTACTGATATAGGGAATATAGGTGCAGGACTAAGTGAAGGAAGACTGAACTTCACTTGGGGAGATACAAGGTCAATTTGTTCATCATTTTAGTGCCTAACACAGTCCTAAGCTTAGGGTAGGCACCCAACAAACATTTACTGTATAATGAATGGATGGTGAATTCAGCTATGGTTGGGTGGGCACTGAGGTTCCCATGATACACATCCAAGTGTGATGGCAACCAGTCTATTGGATATTTGTGTCTAAAGCTCAGCATAGAGATGCAGGTCAGAAATAGTGTTGTATTTGGTAACTGAAGTCATGGCTATATGTGAGAGATTGTGAGGAAGGGAAAGCAAAGTGAACAGAATCCTACTGAACCCAGTCTTTTAGGGAGAATGCACGTACCCAAGAAGTAGCTATAAGGAAGCTGAGAAGGATCAGCCAGAGAGTCGGGAGGAAAATTAAACAAGTTATTGAAAAAGAGAGGGAAGAGAGCGTTTAAAAGAAAGTGTTCAAAATTGTCAAATTCCATGAGAAGGCCTCATAAGATAAAGATAAAACTGTCCTTTCTTGGGCAACAAGGAGGTTGATGAATCCTTTTGTACTTGTAAATACGGTTTTCCCACAAATGTTTTTATAAACGCACTAAAGCAGTTTCAGAAAACAGTGTTTTGAGTTTGGTAGGAATCCAAACAGCATTACCCTTGGCATCATATTTCAGACATGGCTGTTATTGGTAGATTTGCAGGATTTATTGCATCTTTGAGCTTTCAGTTAAATGGCAAGGAAATGACAAACAAATAAATACCTCTCCCCTGTGTAAGTCTTATATAATTCATAGGTTAGGAACTTATTTTAATGACTAGCGGTTTTATGTTTCAGCGATTTGTCTGTGGCTGGGGCTAAGACTTAGGTCACAAAGCAGGATAAACATATATACTCATAGCACAGTTTTATTAACTTTGTGCAATATAATGCCTAAGCAATTCTCTTCCTTTCTATATATTTTTAATAAGAAACACTGTAATAGTAACAGTTTGACTACTGAATCAAAAGTAATTTTTAAGAAACCAATGATTTCACAAAACTCTATTGACTTTTTTCCACACTTCAGATTACTGCTTTTAGAAACTCAGTATAAATTATTTCATATTAATTATGCCCTCCCCTAGGATCTAAAATGGAAACAGGTATTCTCACATACCAAGTTCATGAAAAAGTAGATTTACTTGTGCTGAATTTTATTCTTTTATTGACTTTGAATATCTATTTAAAATATATAGAATTCATCTGGAGGTAAGCTGGCCTTACCAGATATATGAAATCCCACCAACATTGCAAAAAACATTTGTGTTTTGGGGAGTGTAGCTTTCTATTAAAATACTATAAAATTCCAAACAACTAAAAAATATTGAAGCTAAAAATTTTAAGAAATATCTATGATTTATTTTCTACATGTCAAGATTTTTACTTTTTTAAAAAATTCTTTTTAGCTTTTATTTTGCAATAGCATTAGACTTATAGAAAAGTTGCACAATTGGAGAGTAGAGACTACAGAGAGTTCCCATATACCCTGCATCCAGCTTCCCTTAACACTCTCCATAATCATAGTGAAATTATAGGAATTTTTATTTGTTGAATTCTAGTTTTTTGACTTAGAAGAGTCAAGTTTCCTTCATTGGATTTTGTACATTTTTGTTCAGTTCATTCCTAAGTATTTCCTCTCCCTTGTTGATGGGGTACATGTGTTTTTTCCTGCCATTATGTCCCTCCATTTATTGTCTCTATGAACACTATTAAATTTTATATATTAATTCTATGTGCTACCACCTTGCAGAATTCTCTTATTGTTTAAGTTCATTTTATTGTTAATTCTCTAGCACAGTGGTTGACACACTACAGCCATGGGCCAAATCCTATCTTTATTAATAAAGTTTTATTGGAACATAGTCTCACTCATTCATTTATTACCATCTTTGGCTGTTTTTATGCTACAATGGCAGGGTTGAGTAGTTGTGACAGAGATTGAATGACCCACAAAAACTAAAATACTACCTAGCCCTTTACAGAAAAATTTGCTGGCCTCTGCTCCAGGGTATTCCAGAGAAAATTGTACTTCTTCATAAATTCTTTAAATTGATTTCTCTTGTCTAATTTCACTAGTTTCCTAACATAATGTTAAATAATAGTGTAGGCAGTGATCTCCTTTGCCTTATTTATTCCTGATTTTAGTGGAAATGCCTCTAGTATTTTTCTATTAAGTACAATAATGTCTTGAAGACTAAAGTATATATATTTTATCATCTTAAAATTTAAATTAATTAAATTAAAACTCAATTTCTATTTTAAAGTGTTTTTTTTTTAAATCAGAAATAAGTATTGAATTTTGTCAAAGGCTGTTTACACACTTTAGGAGATTATGCTCCATATGTTTCATTGTGATATTTCCCTTATATCTATTAATATGGTGAGTAATATTAAGTGGGTTTCCAAGGGTGCCTGGGTGACTTAGTTGATTAAGTGTCCAACTCTTGATTTCAGCTCAGGTCATGATCTCATGATCGTGAGATCAAGTTCCGTGTCAGGCTCCACACCCAGCATGGGATTCTTCCTCTCCCTCTCCCTCTGCCTCTCCTCTACTCTCCCTCAAAAAAAAAAAAAAAAAATAATAATAATAATGGGTTTCCAAACACTGAACCAACCTTGCATTCCAGAAATAAATTTTATTTACTATAATGTACTATTTTTTAGTGTAGTATATGATTTTACTCATTAATATTTTATTTAGTATTTTTGTAATTGACACCAGTGATATTGGTCTTTGGCTGGTTTCTTTTTCTTTTTTTCTCTCTTCTTTTTTTTTTTTTCCACTCTCTATGAAGTCTAGGTATCAGTGCTATACCTGCTTCACAAAAATGCCTTAGGAAGTTTTCTTTCATTTCAGTACTCTGGAATAATTTATTGACCAATGGGACCACCTAGGCTTTAAAGGTTCAGTAGAAGTCTTCTGTGCAATCATATGGCCTTGCTGTGTGTGTGTGTGTGTGTGTGTGTGTGTGTGTGTGTGTGTGTTATTAGTTCCTTATTAGCTTTCTCTAGTTCTTCTATGGAATCTGTTCTATTTACATTTCCTAATCTAATGGTCAATTATGGCATCTGCAGTTCCTTATAAAAAGGATAGATTCCATTTACATTATCAAATTTATTTGAATTAGTGGTGTGCAAAGTAATATATTATGATTTTTAAATTTTGTCTTTTTTTAATGGTTATTTTCCACTTGTCATTTTTTGGTTTTGTATATGTGAGCGTTAGTCTAGTACTTTCCTCAGTAAGGTATCCAGTATAGCTTTTCTATTTTTATTTTTTTCTGAAAGAATAGTTTATTAATTAGATGTAGTGTTCTATTCTCTACCTCAAATTTCTTCTATCTTTAGTAATTCCTTGTTGCTTTCTTGTGGTTTATTTTGTAACATTTTTCATAATGTTTTGAGCTGAGAAGTTATGTCATTTATTTTTATTCTTTGTTTAAATAATAAAAGTAGTTTGTGCGTAAATTTTCCTTTTACATACTTTAAATATCCCTTGTATAGTTGATATGTAGTGATTTCATTGTCTTCATTTTTTAGAAATTCTTTTATTTCAGTTTGTGTTTTCCTTTTAGCCCTAGGAATTGTTTAATAAATATTTTTTGTAATTCCACAAGGAAGAACCTTCTGATTTTTTCTTGTTAGCTATTTCTCATTATAAAGATATCCCCCACTTTTTGGAAGTTAACATTATGCCACTTCACTTTTATGAAAGACCTACATTAGTACCTGTTTTCACTAACTGAAAGAAATCCAAAGAGTTTTCTGCTTTTATGAGAAAAGGCAAAAAGCAAAAATAGCGTGCAACATTTGTTTCACAGTGAGCCATTACAGAGGCAGTGTGCACACCACACAATGAGAGTGGCAGCCTCAAGCTTCTTCCCCAGGAACTACAGTCTGCATCTCGGCATCAAACCGCCATAGTTTTTTTTAACTGTATCTGCAAGCATCTGTGCCTTATCTCAATTAATTTTGTGCATCTGTTAGTAAGATGTGTCATAAGGTATCAGAAAAGCCTAAGAGAGGTTATTTTTGGAGTCTGGGAATGCTCAAAGACTTTTTCATATAAATTAATGGTAATTCTTTGCTTTATGCCCTGTTGGCTAATGAAAAGTTTCATGGGAGCACTCTAATTTTAGATAAACTTATACTGTGTTTTGGTCAGAGTGTGTTGATTTTTTAATTTCTACTTTTTATGGAAGTTACTGATTTTTTCCTCATGAGCTAATACAAGGTAGATTTTTACAAAGCATTTAGAGCTACTTGGAATGACAATATATTCCCTATCAATGACGAGTGTAGAGTTTGATCTGCTTTATTATGTCCCTTAGCTCTTCTATCTCTACTTATTGTTTATGCACTCGATCTGTCTTGTACTGAAAATCGTATATAAAAATCTTTCCATTAGTGGGCTTCTGTCTCTTTGTACATCTCATAAGTTTTTACTTCTTAAAGGCAGGTGCTATATTATTTGGTACATGAATGTTTTTAATAGTTGTGAATTTGGGCTTTTAATATTCTAAGAACTATTCTTTGTTATGTTTATTGAGTTTGGGCTTGATTTCTACTTTGTCTGGTATCAGGAACTTTCTTGCTTTCTTATTGTTTGAGTTTTCCTGGAATATCTTGGTCTACCCTTTATTTTTAGTCTTTCTTGAATCATTTTTTTAGGTATTCCCGTTTAAATAGTATATATAGATGGGTCTTGCTGTGTAAACCAAATTAACAATACTTTTTCTTTTAATGAGTTAGTGCAGTCACTTATTGATAATGCTTAATATTTTTGGTCTCAACAATGTTATAATATTTTATAATCATTCATATTTTGTTATATTTGCTACTTTTCTATAAGATTTATGGTCTTTGCTCTTTAATTTTTATTATTATTTAGAAAGCTTTGCATTTTTGTTTTATTCTAGTTGTTTGTCTTTGTACCTGTAAAATTTTTTAATTCTTTTTTTTCTTTTATGTAGATATTTGCTGTTTAGTTTCTCAGTTTTTACTGGTAATCTTTTTTTTTTAAAGTAAGCTTCATGCCCAATGTGGAGTCCATTGCAGGGTTTGAACTCATGACCCTGAGATCAAGACCTGAGCTGAGATCATGAGTCAGAGGCATAACCCAACTGAGCCACCCAAGTGCCCCTTTACTGGTTATCTTTTAACTCTTGCCTATTGTCTATATATTAGTCAATGGGCATATTCTGTTTTTCTCTTTCCTTCCTTCCTCCCATTTTAAGTGCATTTTAAGTGCCTTTGTCATAACATATAAGATTTGAACATTATTATTCCACCCTTGACCCTGTCCCCCTTGTTTAATCATACATGTATCTCCACACACACACGTATGCACATGCACACATATATGTATATACACACGCACACCCATTGGTTTTTTTGTTCTAGTTTAGTCATTTTATTTTATTTTTTTCTATTATTTAAATTTTATTATTTTTTAATTTATACCCAAATTCGTTAGCATATAGCGCAACAATGATTTCAGGAGTAGATTCCTTAATGCCCCTTACCCATTTAGCCCATCCCCCCTCCCACAACCCCTCCAGTAACCCTGTTTGTTCTCCATATTTAAGAGTCTCTTATGTTTTGTCCTCCCTCCCTGTTTTTATATTATTTTTGTTTCCCTTCCCTTATGTTCATCTGTTTTGTCTCTTAAAGTCCTCATATGAGTGAAGTTATATGATATTTATCTTTCTCTGACTAATTTCACTTACCATAATACCCTCCAGTTCCATCCACATAGTTGCAAATGGCAAGATTTCATTCTTTTTGATTGCCGAGTAATACTCCATTATACATATACATATATACATATATACATATATATATATATATATATATATATATATATATATATATATATCACCTATTCTTTATCCATTCACCCATCGATGGATATGATGGGTGCTCTTTCCATACTTTGGCTATTATTGATAGTGCTGCTATAAACATTGAAGTGCATATTTCCCTTCGAAACAGCACACCTGTATTCCTTGGATAAATACCTAGTAGTGCAATTGCTAGCTCATAGGGTAGTTCTATTTTTAATTTTTTGAAGAACCTCCATACTATTTTCCAGAGTGGCTGCACCAGCTTGCATTCCAATTTGCAACAATGCAAAAGAGATCCTCTTTCTCCGCATCCTCGCCAACATCTGTTGTTGCCTGATTTGTTAATGTTAGCCATTCTGACAGGTGTCAGGTGGTATCTCATTGTGGTGTTGATTTGTATTTCCCTGATGATGATGATGTTGCACATTTTTTCATGTGTTGGTTGGCCATCTGGATGTCTTCTTTGGACACGTGTCTATTCATGTCTTTTGCCCATTCCTTCACTGGATTATTTGTTTTTTGGCTGTTAAGTTTGATAAGTTCTTTATAGATTTTGGATACTAACCCTTTATGTGTCATTTGCAAATACCTTCTCCCATTCTGTCGGTGGCCTTTTAGTTTTCCTGATCGTTTCCTTTGCTGTGCAGAAGCTTTTTATTTTGATGATGTCCCAGTAGTTCATTTTTGCTTTTGTTTCCCTTGCCTTTGGAAATGTGTTGAGTAAGAAGTTGCTGCGGCCAAGATAAAAGAGGTTTTTGCCTGCTTTCTCCTCGAGGATTTTGATGGCTTCCTGTCTTACATTGAGGTCTTTCATCCATTTTGAGTTTATTTTTGTGTATGGTGTAAGAAAGTGGTCCAGGCTCATTCTTCTGCATATCGCTGTCCAGTTTTCTCAGCACCACTTGCTGAAGAGACTGTCTTTATTCCATTGGATATTCTTTCCTGCTTTGTCAAAGATGAGTTGCCCATACGTTTGTGGGTCCATTTCTGGGTTCTCTATTCTGTTCCATTGATCTGAGTGTCTGTTCTTGTGCCAGTACCATACTGTCTTGATGATTACAGCTTTGAAGTATAGCTTGAAGTCCAGGATTGTGATGCCTCCTGCTTTGGCTTTCTTTTTCAAGACTGCTTTGGCTATTCGGAGTCTTTTCAGATTCCATATAAAGTTTAGGATTGTTTGTTCTAGCTCTGTGAAGAATGCTGGTGTTATTTTGATAGGGATTGCATTGAATATGTAGATTGCTTTGGGTGGTATCGACATTTTAACAATATTTGTTCTTCCTATCCAGGAGCATGGAATCTTTTTCCATTTTTTTCAATTTCTTTCATAAGCTTTCTATAGTTTTCAGTATATAGATTTTTCACCTCTTTGGTTAGATTTATTCCTAGGTATTTTATGGGTTTTGGTGCAATTGTAAATGGGATCGATTCCTTGATTTCTCTTTCTGTTGCTTCATTGTTGGTGAAGAGGAATGCAACCGATTTCTGTGCATTGATTTTACATCATGCAACTTTGCTGAATTCATGAATCAGTTCTAGCAGTTTTTTCATTGAATCTTTTGGGTTTTCCATGTATCATGTCATCTTCAAAGAGTGAAAGTTTGGCCTCCTCCTGGCCGATTTGGATGACTTTTATTTCTTTGTGTTGTCTGATTGCAGAGGCTAAGACTTCTAATACTATGTTGAATAACAGTGGTGAGAGTGGACATCCCTGTCTTGTTCCTGACCTTAGGGGGAAAGCTCTCAGTTTTTCCCCATTGAGGATGATATGAGCATTGGGTCGTTCGTATATGGCTTTTATGATCTCGAGGTATGCTTCTTCTCTCCCTTCTTGAGGGTGTTTATCAAGAAAGGATGCTGTATTTTGTCAAATACTTTCTCTGCATCTATTGAGAGGATCATATGGTTCTTGTCCTTTCTTTTATTGATGTGATGAATCAGTTAATTCTTTTGTGGATACCAAACCAGCCCTGCATCCCAGGTATAAATCCCACTTGGTCGTGGTGAATAATTTTTTAATGTATTGTTGGATCTGGTTGGCTAATATCTTGTTGAGGATTTTTGCATCCATATTCCTCAGGGAAATTGGTCTATAGTTCCCCATTTTAGTGGGGTCTCTGTCTGGTTTTAGAATCAAGGTAAGGCTGGCTTCATGGAAAGAGTTTGGAAGTTTTCTTTCCATTTCCATGTTTTGGAACAGCTTCAAGAGAATAGGTGTTAACTCTTCCTTAAATGTTTGGCAGAATTCCCCTGGAAAGCCATCTGGCCCTGGACTCTTGTTTTTGGGGAAATTTTTGATTACTAATTCAATTTCCTTACTGGTTATGGGTCTGTTCAAATTTTCTATTTCTTCCTGTTTAGTGTTGGTAGTGTATATGTTTCTAGGAATTTTTGTCCATTTCTTCCAGATTGCCCATTTTATTGGCATATTATTGCTCATAATATTCTCTTATTATTATTTTTATTTCTGCTGTGTTGGTTGTGATCTCTCCTCTTTCATTCTTGATTTTATTTATTTGGGTCCTTTCCTTTTTCTTTTTGATCAAGCTGGCTAGTGGTTTATCAATTTTGTTAATTCTTTCAAAGCACCAGCTTCTGGTTTCATTGATCTGTTCTACTGTTTTTTTGGTTTCGATAGCATTAATTTCTGCTCTAATCTTTATTATTTCCTGTCTTCTGCTGGTTTTGGGTTTTATTTACTGTTCTTTTTCCAGCTTGTTAAGGCTTAAGGTTAGGTTGTGTATCTGAGATCTTTCTTCCTTCTTTAGGAAGGCCTGGATTCCTATATACTTTCCTCTTATGACCGCCTTTGCTGTGTCCCAGAGGTTTTGGGTTGTGGTGTTATCATTTTCATTGGCTTCCGTATACCTTTTAATTTCCTCTATAACTTCTTGGTTAGCCCATTCATTCTTTCGTAGGATGTTCTTCAGTCTCCAAGTATTTGTTACCTTTCCAAATTTTTTCTTGTGGTTGATTTCGAGTTTCATAGCATTGTGGTCTGAAAATATGCATGGTATGATCTCGATCTTTTTGTACTTGCTGAGGGCTGATTTGTGTCCCAGTATGTGGTCTATTCTGGAGAATGTTCCATGTGCACTGGAGAAGAATGTATATTCTGCTCCTTTAGGGTGAAATGTTCTGAATATATCTGTTAAGTCCATCTGGTCAAGTGTGTCATTCAAAGCCATTGTTTACTTGTTGATTTTTTGATTAGATGATCTGTCTGTTGCTGTGAGTGGGGTGTTGAAGTCTCCTACTATTATGGTATTACTATCGATGAGTATCTTTATGTTTGTGATTAATTGATTTATACATTTGGGTTCTACCACATTTGGCGCATAAATGTTTACAATTGTTAGGTCTTCTTGATGGATAGACCCCTCGATTATGATATAATGCCCTTCTTCATCTCTTGATACATGGGATGGAGAACCATCTATCATGCTAATGATCAACAAAAGAAAGCCAGAGTAGCCATACTTATATCAGACAATCTAGACTTTAAAATAAAGACTGTATCTAGTTTAGTCATATTTTAATTTTTTGGAACTCATACTCTAGTAGAATCTTCAAAAAGGACTTATGGGTACAGAATTCCCTAATTTCTTAAATTTTTAAAGTGTCTTTACTTTTATCCTGCTTTAGAAGTATAATTGACAGTTTTTAAAATTGTGTATATTTAAGGGGGACAACATGGTGTTTGCATATAATATACCTTGTGTAATAATTACCACTATCAAGCTAGTGTATTACCACACACAATTACTAGTTTTTTGGTTGTGTGGTGAGAACACAAGATACACTCTCTTAGCAAATTTCAAGTATAGATTATTATTAATATAGTTACCATGCTGTACAGTAGATCTCCAGAACTATTCACTTTATAATTGAAATATTGTACATTTTATCAATATCACCCTATTTTCTCCATGCAGCCCCTGGCAACTACCATTCTATGTTTCTCTAAGTTCAACTTTTTTAAAAAAAAATATTTATTTTGAGAGAGCATAAGTGGGGAGGGGCAGAGAGAGAGGGAGAGAGTGAATCCCAAGCATGTTCTGCACTGTCAGCACAAAGCCCCACGTGGCACTTGAATTCACAAGAACAGTGAGATCCTGACCAGAACCAAAACCAAGAGTTGGACGCTTAATGCACTGAGCCACCCGGGTACCCCTCAACTTTTTAAAAAGTTTTTTATTTTAATTCCAATGTAGTTACAGATATTAGTTTCAGGTATACAGTATAGTGATTCAACAATTCTATGCATTACTGAGTGCTCATCTCAACAAGTGAACTCCTTAATCCCCATCACCTGTTTCATACCCCCCATCCACCTCCCTTCTGGCAATCATCTGTTTATCCTCTATAGTTAATACTCCATGTCTTGGTTTTTCTGTCTCTTTTTTTTCCTTTCTTCACTTTTTTTCTAAATTCTACATATGAATGAAGTCATATGGTATTTGTCTTTCTCCATCTGACTTATTTCACTTAGCATTATACTCTCTAGTTCCATTCATGTTGTTGCAGATGGCAAGATTTCATTCTTTTTATGGCTGTATAATATTCCATTGTACATATATGCCACATCTTCTTTATCCATTCATCTATGATGGACATCTAAGTTCATCTTTTTTAGATTCCACATATAAGTGATATCATGCAATATCTGTCTATGTCAGGCTTATTTCACTTAGCATAATGTCTTCCAAATTCATCCACATCATCACAAATACCAGCATTTCTTTCTGTTTAAGGCCAAATAATATTCCAGTGTGTGTGTGTGTGTGTGTGTGTGTGTGTGTGTGTGTGTATATACATATATATATACTCACAATTTCCTTCCATTCATCTGTCAATGGACACCAAGGTTGTTTCCATATCTTGGCTATTGTGAATACTGCAATGCACAGCAGAGTGCAGGTATCTCTTTGAGATACTGAATTCATTTCCTTTGCATATATACCCAGAAGTGGGATTGCTGGATCATATGCTGGTTCTATTTTTCATTTTTTGAGGAATATTTATCGTGTTTTCCATAATTACTGTACCAATTTACATTCCTAACAACATTGTGCAAGGGTTCCCTTTTCTCCACATCCTCGCCAGCACTTTTTATCTATTGTCTTTTGGGGACTAACCATTCTATAAGGAGTGAGGCAATAGTTTATTGTGGCTTTGATTTGCATTTCCCTGATAGTAATGTTGAGCATGTTTTCATATACCTGTTGTCCATTTGTAGGTCTTCTCTGAAGAAATGTCCATTCAGTTCCTTTGCCCTTTTTTAAAAAAAAAATTTTTTTAACGTTTATTTATTTTTGAGACAGAGAGAGACAGAGCATGAACGGGGGAGGGTCAGAGAGAGAGGGAGACACAGAATCTGAAACAGGCTCCAGGCTCTGAGCAGTCAGCACAGAGCCCGACACAGGGCTCGAACTCACGGACTGCGAGATCATGACCTGAGCCGAAGTCGGACGCTTAACCGACTGAGCCACCCAGGCGCCCCTCCTTTGCCCTTCTTTAAAAATTATTTTTAATGTTTGTTTATTTTTAAGAGAAAGAGAGAGAGAAAGAGAGAGAGAATATCTATGGCAGGATCCAGGCTCTGAGCTGTCAGCACAGAGCCCGATATTGGGCTCAAATCCAAGAGCAGTGAGATCATGACCTGAGCCAAAGTCAGACACTTAACCAACTGAGCTACCCAGGCACCCATACTTTGCCTATTTTTAATCAAGTTGTTTGTTGTTGGTTGTTATTTGGGGGGGGGGGGAGCTACTGAGTTATATGAACTCCTTATATATTTTTAATTTTAACTCCTTATCAGATTTATGGTTTGCAAATATTTTCTCCTATTCCATACATTGTCTCTTCATTTAATTGTTTCCTTTGCTGTGTAGAAGCACATGTAGATATCCAGTGAAGTTATTTTCCTATAAATACTCAGAGAACAGACTTGCTAGCTATAAAATCTTTGCTCTCACTCTTTTCATGGAAGTAATAATAAATGCTCCATTTTTTTACTTCATACCTTTGATTTTTTGAAGTCTTATGCTAGTCTAATTCTTTTGTCTTTGTAAGTTATATGATCTTTTTTTCTGAACACCTTAAGGGTTATTTTTTTTGTTTTTTTTGTTTTTGTTTTTGGTCTTTATAATCTAACATCTTTTATTAGGTTTATATCAGAGTTGATTGCTAACTGTTTGGTTAAACTGAAATATAGTTATAACAGGAAAAATAGGATAGTTGATTTTCCTTCCTTTTGAAAAAAGTCAAATTTCAGATATATGAATTGTTAGGAACCCTAGCAAACTCCAGTAGTAACAGTAAGGGCTATTTTGGGGATTTATTATGAACTCCTGGGTCTTCATGATTTACTTCAGTCTCTACTGTTCTTTTATATACAATGCCTGGTGTGGGGCACCTGGGTGGCTCAGTCAGTTAAGCATCAAACTTTGGCTCAGGTCATGATCTCACAGTTTGTGAATTTGAGCCTTGCGTCGGGCTCTGTGCTGACAGCTCAGAGCCTGGAGCCTGCTTTGGATTCTGTGTCTCCCTCTGTCTCTGCCTCTCCCCCACTCAGGCTCTGTCTCTCTCTCTCTCAAAAATAAATAAACATTAAAAAAAAATTAAATGCCTGGCGTACATGAGCCAAAACATGTTAAAATCCTAATGTCCTAAGTTTTTCATTACTTCAAAATAACCTTAAAATCTAAAGATCAGCTTTCAAATATAAATGCCTGCCTATGAAAGAGTTAAATTTCATGTTCTTTAGAAGATAATCAAGAAAAAAAAGTGTTTCTGTTAATATTCTATAAATGCCCAGGATTTTCAGAAATTTTACATAACAATCTACCTAAATAGTGTACTAATTTCCTACAATTTGTCCTATAAAATATTTTCCTTCCACACATTGTAAAATAAACATTTGCTGAACTGATTGTTACATGGTACAGTGTTATGTGATCATGTAATGAAAGACTCTTTTATAAAACATGTACACAAGGATAGAATTAAAACTTACCATGGAATCTGTAACTCTAAATTTCCTGTCTTCTGTGGTTTAAACATAATTATGTTGCATTTACATAGTTTTTTCTTTATTTTCACATTGGGTTTATTTGTCCTTTTTAAAAGAGGGGGAAAAAAAGTAAAGCTATGCTTGTTTGTATGCAGAAGAGATTTAATCTCTTTGTGGCTGCCCAAATATTTCTTTTACCACAGGACCAGTCTTTGTGACCTTTTAAGGTTTCTGCAAGACATGAAATAGACGATGTTTTATATATTTGTATCAGTAAGAATATTTGTCCTTCCTTTCACATTTTTTCTGTTGTTTCTCACCTGCCTACTTTTAAAAGCATATGGATTTACTTGAGATACCAAAATGACAAATGCAAAGTAACGACGTGAATCAGTTAATCTCTGAATCTTCATTTTCTCATTTTAAAACAAGCTCTGGGGACTTTTAATTTGAAGATGATGCAGATCTTAGTTATCCACGTTACGTATTTCATCCAGCCAGTTGTGATGTGTGCTTAGCTTAATAGCTGAATTAAATGAGTTGTTCAGTACCATTTCCTGTGGGAGAGAGAGAATATGTATGTGTATGGAAATTAAAATGCATTTTTAAACATTTATTTCATGAGATATAATGTGTGTAAAGGAAAGTACATGAGGCAAAGGTACATATTAGTAAATTATTGAATAGGGAAGACTCCTATAACTGCAACACAAGCCAAGAAGTACATTATTGTCATGACCCTAAAAAGTCCCTGACTGTTCCTCCTTACCATATGGTACCCACTGCAACCTGTCTTCACTCTGGAGAGTGCCCTTCTCTTGCCTTTTTTTTTTTTAAGTTTATTTATTTTGAGGTGGGGGGCAGAGAGAAGAGAGAGAGAAATCCCAAGCAGGCTCCAGGATGTCAGTTTGGAACCCTACTTGGGGTTCTATTGCACAAACCATGAGATCATGACCTAAGACAAAACCAAGAGTTGGATGCTTAACCAACTGAGCCACCCAGACGCTCCCCCTTCTCTTGCCTTTTATGGTAATTCATGTCTTGCTTGTTTTCATAATTTTATTGTTGAAGATGCCTCCCTATAGAGTATAGTTTAGTGCTGTCTCTATTTGGAAGCAAATGGAAGCATATAATATGTGTTTGTTTTGTCTGACATTTTTTGTACAAAAATTAGAAGTTATTTTATCACTTAATAAATGTTAGGAATCTATACAGATCAATTTATAGAGAATGAAAATGTTAACAATATTGAGATTGCCAGTCCACTAATATGGTATATGTCTCCATTTATGTAGGTCTTCTTGAATTTCTCTCAGCAATATTTTGTAGCTCTCAACATAGAAGTCTTAGATAATTTTCATTATAGTTTTTCTAGGTATCTATGCTATTGTGGTTGGTAATAGTTTTTAATTCATTTTCCAGCTATTTGTTATAAGCAGTGAATATATGTGGTTATTTAATATACTTGTATATATTCAAATATATCTTTGGGCATTCTTACAACCTTGCTAACTTCATTTATTCTTTCTAATAATTTTTTATAGATTTTGTAGGTTTTTTTTACATATAGAATTATGTTATCTGCAAATAATGACAGTTT
This sequence comes from Panthera uncia, assembly GCF_023721935.1. Classification (NCBI taxonomy): domain Eukaryota; kingdom Metazoa; phylum Chordata; class Mammalia; order Carnivora; family Felidae; genus Panthera; species Panthera uncia. Next base: position 24,907,399 of record NC_064809.1, on the reverse strand, counting down.
ACTCTTTCCCGCCAGTCTTTATGCCTTTTATTTCTTGTTCTTTGTTGCACAGGCCAGGACCTCTGTTACAGTGAAGTGAGTGCAGACATCTGTGTGCTTTCCTGATCTTGGGGGGAAAACATTCAATTTCTTACCATTATGTGTGCTATTAATTGTAGGGTTTTTATAGATGCCCTTTATCAGATAGAGAAAGTTCCATTTATTCCTAGTTTGTTTTGAGGGGTTTTTTAAAATCATAAACAGGTTTTGAATTTTGTCAATGCTGCTTCTGCAGCTTTTGAGATTATCAGATAAATTTTCTTTGTTCTAATAACAAGGTGAGTTGCATTAATTGCTTTTGGAAGGTTGAGTCAACCTTCCATTTTTTGGATAAAATCACTCTGATCATGTTGTATTGCCCTTTTCGTGTATTCTTGGATTTTATTGGCTCATGTTTTGTATTCTATGTTTATGCTGATGAGGTATATCGATTTATAATCTTATAATATTTTTGTCAAGTTTTAGTTTATGGGTTATGGTAGCCTTATAAAACAAGTTGGAAGATCATCTTTCATCAATATTTTCTAATAGAGTTTGTGTAGGATTATTTCTGTCTTAAATGTTTGGTAGAGGTCACCAGCAAAACCATCTGGACTTGGAGTTCTTTGGGGAAAGGATTTTTGTTGATGGTGATTTATTTGTTTTGAGTATTAAAGATAAATTATATGTCTTTAATAAATATGGTACTACTTAGGTTTTCCATGTCTTCTTGGGTCAGTTTTGGTAATTTGTGTTTCTCAATGAATATATTTGTTTTCATTTAAGTTTAGTTAATTGGCACAAAGTTATTTATAAATGTCCTTGTATTATTTTTATCATTTTATCACTTGTAGTTTCTGTAATGATAGTAATTTGTGTTCTCTCTCTCCATGTGTCTCTTTTTTGATCAGTCTGAAGCAGCTCATGGTCCATCTTTTAATAACATGTGAACTAAAAGTGGTTTTTACATTTTTAAATATTTATAAAACAAAAACAAAACAAAGAATATGAAACAGAGATCATATGTTGCCTACAAAGCCTAAAATATTCACTGTCTCTTTATATAAAAAGTTATCAACCCTTGCTCTAGTGGTTTATCAGTATTATTCATCTTCTTTTTATTTTTTTAATTTATTTTCTTATCTCAGGTTTAAGTTTTTGCTGCTTTTTCTGTTCCCTTGAAGTAAACGTTGTGATATTATAGGTCAATTCTTTTGCCAATATGAGTATTTAAAGCTATATATTTTCCTCTAACTACTATTTCAGCTCATCTCATAAATATTCTGTTTTCTTTTTATTCAGCTCACAATATTTCATTAATTTCTTTATGATTTCTCTCTTTGGCCCAGGGGTTATTTACAAGTGTTGCTTAATTTCTATTAATTTGGTATTGATTTCTAGTTTAAAACTGTCAGAGACTATATTCTCTGAGATTTTAACTTTTTCATATTCAGCTTTATAACCTGGACATGTGGTCCGTTTTTGTAAATATTTTATTTGAGCAGGGGAAAAATGTGTATTCTGTAGTTGTTGTGTGTCGGGTTTTTAAGATGATGAGGTCAGATTGGTTAAGTGTGTTTTTCAGTCTTCTAAATCTTTATACATTTTTTCCTATACTATCAGCTCCTGAGAAAGGGGTGTTAAAACAGTTCACCACGGTTGTAGATTTGTTTATTTCTAGTTTTCTCTATATCTTGGTAGTTTCCTCCATTAGTAGTAAGAAACTGATTCACATCTGTACCTATTAGACCCAGCTCCCTGTATATAACCATGTTCACCCCTATCACGTCCCCTTTGCAGATGCCGTGCTCACCCTGCTTTAGTTCTGATTCAACATGCTGAACTGCCCAGGCTCCTGTGTGCTCTCTTTATGCTATTCAGGCTCCGGTCCCCCATGCTGGGCCACCTTCCTCTTGTATGTCTTCACTGCTCACCCTCTGTCAGTCTCTGATTTCCCATGGCAGGCTGCTCTACTGTGTTGTTACCCTCCTCACCCTGTTCAGGGTTATTTATCATTACACAACAGGCTGATTCTCAGGGGGGCTATCCTTCTGCTAGAGTCTGTCTTCCCACATTGAGTTGTACCCCTAGAGAATGTTCTGATCATGTTAGGATTGGATGCCCCATGCCTGATTTACACTACACTTAGAGATTCCCTCTTCATCTTCTTGGGCTCTAACATCCCATGCGGGGCCACTAAAGCACTTTTACCTTCTACCGAGGGTGCCTACATGGTTCCGTCCCACATAATGATTTTGGGGCTGAGTTATTCAGGAGGCAGAGGGAAGGGGCTTTACCATTCCTTTTGAAGGATAGTTTTACTTGGTTTGGAAAAATAGCTGTTTTTCTTCTAGTACATTATAAATGCCATTCTTTTGTCTTTTTGCTTTTATTGTTTCCTGTGAAAGGTCAGCTTTTGTTTTTATTATATTTCCCTATACCTGATGTATCTTTTTTCTGTAGCTGGTTTTAAAATCGTCTCCTTATCTTCGGATTTCAGCTGTTTGATTACAATATGCTTCAGGGTGGTTTTCTTTGTATTTATTCTGTTTAGGTTTCACTGAGCTTCTCAGAGCTGTGGATTAATGTCTTCCATAGATTTTAGAAAGACCTCAGTCATTGTCTTCACAAGTATTCTTGGTCTTATTCTCTCCTTTCTCTCCTTTTCCTGAAACTCCAATTGCACACATATTTCATGTAATAATACTCCACAGACATTGGACTCTGTTTTTTTTTTCATATTTTCTCCTTCATTTTCATTTTTTCTCATTTCTCCTTTTATTTTATTTAAGTTCACAGACTCATTTCTCTGCTATTTCCAGTTTGCTATTAAGCCCAACTAATAAACACTTCATTCTTATGCTGCAGTTTTCAAGTCTAGCATTTCTGTTTGTTTTTTTGTTTTGTTTTTTAATAGTTTTGTGTCTCTGGCTGCAGAATTTTCTTTCTTCTGAACCCAATTATAAACATTTTTGAAAAGTACATAATCTTAGCCAAATTATATAAATGACCCTTAATTAGGAAATGACAAATTATTTCATGCAATTAAAGGATGTGCATTTGGTAGGTTATTGTTCAGTCACTAGCGCTCACACCCATACTATTAAAAACAAACAAGTAATTGTGCAGGTATGGAGAGATTAACGGAATACAATAGATACACTAAATATATATTTATATCTATATCACTATATATCAATATAACTACATATCAAAATGTAAGGTATTATGACTGATATGAGGTGATGGCTCATTGTGGTTTTGACTGGCATTTTCCCCTGATGATTAATGATGTTGAGTATCTTTACTTGTGTCTCTTGGCCATCTGAATGTCTTCTTTGGAAAAATGCCTATTCAGGTACTGTACCTATTTTTAATCAGATTATTTGTGGGGCTTTGTTGGGTATTGAGTTGTATTTCTTTGAATATTTGGATATTAACCCTTTATCAGATGTACTTTCTCTCATTTAGTAGGTTGTCTTTTTGTGTTGTTGATGGTTTCCTTTGCTGTATGAAAGTTTTTTGGTTTAATGTAGTCCCAATAGTTCATTTTTGCTTTTGTTTCCCTTGCTTTGGAGACTGAACCACTATACTTAAAATCTTTTTAATTATTTTTCATTTTTAATTAATTTAGGTTATTATCATAGAGTGACCATAAAAAAAAAACACTGGATCCCTACTTCCTTCTTATAGAAAATTCAGATGATTAACAGATTTAAGTATAAACAAAGTAAGTTATAAGAGAACAGAAGAAACATTCAGTTTTATTATCTTGTAGTGTGGATGGCTATTCTAAGCATAAGTTAAAGGTCAAAATCATAAAAGAAATATTTGATAGATTTAATTACATAGGATTTTAAATCCTGAGGAAGAGTGCAAAGAGAGAGAGAGAGAAGAAAAATCTCCTTTGCTTCCACTGGAAATTACCATTACAGTAACTCCTTATTCAACAAATTAGTAATTAAAGGGAAAGGATTAAACATTTATTCTGCCTTTCTATAGGGTAACTAAGTCCCCGGTTGATGAGAGGAAGCTCTTCTTTGTAAAAGAATGTCAGTTAATAAATAGAGTAGACAGAATTTTAAAAAAATCACTGTAACTCCCAATAAAATAGTTCTTTCTGGCAAGGATAATTCATGGATGCTGAAACTTTAAGGTAGTGAAAATGTTCTTGGGACAGGACCTTCTCAGAGTGACAAAGTGTCACCACACAGATTGTTACTTAATGAAAATGGAAACATACGTCTTTATAATGAAGATATATAGTGGTTATAAGTGTAGTTAAACGACCAAACTTGGCATCACTAAGCGTGGAACACCTGGCATTATGAGCCTCTCAGTGTGTTGTGCAGTGTGAGGTGCATGGTATCACCCATGATGGATTCTGCCAAAAATATGTAATTTGAATCAAACTCAGATTTTAGTTCTAGTTTCCTATTCGTAGAAAACACAGAGAAGAGAGGAGAAATTTAATAACACCTTGAGGAAGACAAACACATTGTGAGACTTGATCTCTTTAAAGAGTCAGTGCCATAAAGGTGTTCTAGAATAAAAGAGACTTTTAGACATATCAGAAATACAGTGCATGATCCTTGTTTGAAACTAGGTTTTGTTTATAAAGCTCTAAAGGAGGTTTTCAGAGCATTTAGAAATATTTGAATCTGAACTGGATATTTGGTTATTATTAGGGAACTAATTTTAATTTTCTCAAATGCAACAGTGGTACAATGATAGTGTAAAAGATTGCACTTTGTTTTAAAAGATGAAAATTTGAAAATTTTAGTTGTGAATCGATGTGATATCTCTTGTTTGCAAATGGTTTATAAAAATGAACACACATTTATATTGATAGATGACACAAACATTTTAGGTTTTGAAAGTTGTGTTATTGGTATTTATTTTACCATTAAAACTCTAAGTATGTTTGATATTTTGCAGTTAATGGCAAAATCAAGGTAGTAGCTAATGCTGGTGACTGGTATTCTTATGATCTGTAGATGTGGAATCAAATTGACATAACTTTTATGGAGAACAGTCTTTTATGTATTAAAAATTAAAATATATAGGGGCGCCTGGGTGGCTCAGTCGGTTGGGCATCCGTCTTCGGCTCAGGTCATGATCTCGCGGTCCGTGAGTTCGAGCCCCGCGTCGGGCTCTGTGCTGACAGCTCAGAGGCTGGAGCCTGTTTCAGATTCTGTGTCTCCCCCTCTCTCTCTGACCTTCCCCCATTCATGCTCTGTCTCTCTCTCTGTCTCAAAAATGAATAAACGTTAAAAAAAATTTTAAAAAAAATTAAAATATATAGAATCTTTACTGAGCAGTTCCATTTCTCAGTATTTTTGTCCTTAGCTGATAAGCAGTGCATTGCAAAAGGATGCAGGGATGGCCTTTGCAATGTTACTTCTATTCCATTATTATGCAAAGCCAGAAAGTACCTAACTTCAATTAGTAAAGGACAATTAAATATATTATGGTGCATCAATACAGCAATACTATCTAGTCATTAATAATGATTAATATAAATCCATATTCATTGACTTAGAGGTTCCATTACATATACTGAGTTTAAAAGGTGGATTATAAAACAGAAGGGGTAGTGAGGGGAATAGGTGTCTTGTCATTGTGGTGACCATAAATACTAACATTTGCGTTGGTCCATTTTGCTCTTTTGAGCAAACCATACCTCAGCTGTTTTTAAATTTTTTTTTTAACGTTTATTTATTTTTGAGACAGAGAGAGACAGAGCATGAACGGGGGAGGTTCAGAGAGAGGGAGACACAGAATCCGAAACAGGCTCCAGGCTCTGAGCAGTCAGCACAGAGCCAGCCGACGCGGGGCTCGAACTCACAGACCATGAGATCGTGACCTGAGCCGAAGTCGGACACTTAACCAGCTGAGCCACCCAGGCGCCCCTCCTCAGCTGTTTTTAATGAAGTCATCTAGATCATGTGCATTTTTTTACAGACAAGAAAGAAAAGATAAATTATGTCTTATTTGCTTATACAACCAACATTGACTGAGTTGCTTAGGCACTCTACTTCTGTTTTCTCATTGTGTAGTACAAGTGTTGAAGTAGGTGTTCTCTAGGATCCAACACTAATATCTGATTAATGTAATGATGACTGAGTAACATTCATTTAATGTTTACTGAAAATGACTAGTTCTCCGAGCCAGGGACTGCACCAGGTACCAGAATACCCTTCCCATAGCCCCATCCCAGCTTCCCTCACCACCGCAGGGTTGCTGCCACATGTCACTATCACATGGACACTCTCCTTGCACCCTCCACTTCCATCCCACCACACCTGTCTGTTTCGTTTTTCTCCAGTCACTTTTCAACATTTCACACAATATGCAGATTACTTCTTTTCTATTGTATGTGTTTTCCCAAAAGAATATTAGCTCCATAGAGCAGGGATTTGTTGGCTTTCAAGGTGGAAAATTCCCCCATGCCTCAAAAATTGCCAGGCACCTGCAGGCACTCTCTTAATATTTACTGTAAGAATTATTTTTTTTCTAAGAAGATGTTTCTAGAACTTTTCTGATCATATTGTTTACACAACTATAAGAGGGTAGACTATCATCCTGTATTACCAGGGCCAAGAAATTCTGGGACATACCCTTTCCTGGGGCTGTCACATTCACTACTTTTCTTCAAATTTGATCTCACATAGAATTTTTCAAATAATAGAGATATAAAAACTCTGAGAATCTGTATAAAAGAGTACAGTTCTTTTTTAATTACAGCTTTTCACAGGGTTATTTAATTCTGACATCCTTTTCATGTTTCCATTTTTATTATTGCCAAGTTGGTTTCAAAACCTATGGATTTCAGTTGCATCCTTTCATGTGGTATAAGAATATCGTGTTCTCCTTAGGCTAACCACATTTAGCAGAAGTCCTTGTCATGTATTAGTATTTATCAGTGTAATTTTCAGTGAAAATTGTGAAATTTTTAGAAATCATGAAAAATTATGGTTTCAAACTAGTTTCATTGGCATTGTCAGAAAGAAACTCTACAACCTTGGCATTGCCTACCATGTGGGAACAGACTCTTCACTTTTGTTCATATATGTGTCCTCAATGGGCGGGCAAGCCAGCCAGACTTCTTAACAGTCTCAGCAAATGTTATGATAACAGCAACAACAACAGCAAAATTAAGAAACGTAACAAGCAGCTACATCATTTTTGGCTTGTTTGGATTTAATAGCCAGAATATGAATATGTATTCATCTTTCATCTTTCTAGAACTGTTTTTCTGCCAGCCACACAGTTTGACATCTATGATGAAGTTGAAGATTTTGGTTTTTTTTTTTTTTAAATCATATTATTTTTTTACAGATAGTTATTTATTTACTTAAGTGAGCTCTATACCCAACATGGGGCTTGAACTCAAGACCCTGAGATCAAGAGCTGGGTGCTCTCCCAACTGAGCCAGCCAGGCACCCCGTGAAGTTGAAGATTTTGAAAACACAAGTCAGTTTTGTGTTTATAATGTCAAAGAATTAATGTAAAATTCAATTGATAACAAAAATGGGAAGAGTTTACATATTACTAGAAATGAATCAGAGCAAGATGCTAATGAGATTTAAAAACTATACAGAAGGATATAGAACCATCACAATGGACAGTGGTGTCAATTAATACTACCTATAAGACCACCATTGTATATGCAAAAAAACAATAAAGTTATAAAGAAATTCTATGAAAATGTACTTTCAACTGAAGTCAACTTCAAATGAAAACTTACTCTAGAGGTTAGATTTAGAACTTGGACAGGTACTTTGCAAGAATGAGGTTAAAATGAATGTATTTGTGTTGGGAGAGATTTTTGATTCGTTGCACATAGACTGTCTTGTTTCAGGTCCATTTGACCAATATTTCATTGGCTGTGGTAAGTATGCCTGAAGCATAGTGCATGATTCCTGCTGCCAAGGAAATTACACAATAATTATAATAATGGGGAGGGAAGTATAGACACATCCCTACAAGGCAAAGCACTGTGTCATGAATACCAGAAAGGGGGAGAGCAAAACTCAAAAGAGGCTTAAGGAGGGAGAAGCCAGAGCATTTGTGGGAGAGGTTTTGTTATAGACCTTAGAAGATGGGTTATTACAGCAAAAGATGGGGATGGCATAGGGAAAGGCTTATAGCTGAGAACATTTCTGTAGCCTGTGAGTAAACTATTGTCTCCCCTTTGTGTTCATATGGAACCCCATGCACACATGTATTGTAGCATTTATTATAATTGATTATAATGGTTTCTTTATCTCTCTCATTAGACCGTACTTTCCTGAAGGACAGTTACAATCCTCAAAATTTGCAGATGCTGTATTTGTGAGTTCATATCCCTGCTGAAATTTATTTGTGACGCCCAAAGCAATACTTAACAGCCCTTTCGCATGTGCAGAGCAGGGAAAAATCTGAGTCACCTCATGCAGCTGTCCAGCTGATGCTGAACAAAGCCAGGCTCTGCCTTCTTGTTTCAGCTCTCATACTATAAACAAGTGTCCTTTTTTACAGCCTGTATAGTGCCACATTTTCACACTTCTGTGTTTTGAGTCGGTTATTTTGCTGTTTCAAATGGCCCCTAAGCAGAGTGCTGAAGAGCTATCCAGTCTGATGTTCCCAAGTGCAAGAAGGTTGTGATGTGCCTTACAGACAAAATATGTGTTAGGTAGGAATTGCTCAGGATGAACTGCAGTGCTGCTGGCCATAGGTTGGTCCAGTGTTAATGAATCAACAGTATATATTAAATAAGGTGCTTTACATAGACACACACATAAAACATGGTTATAGATTGATCTGTTGATAAATATGTTCTGACCAAACGCTGTCAGGAAGAAAATTTTGTGTTTCCCCCAAGACCAGTGGTTCAGTATTTACTAATCTCCTGTTTTTAGTGACTTTATAGAACATAAATACCCCGTGTAATGAGAATTAACTGTATCTGTTATTTCTGTATGCTGAGCACTTAGTGTTTAGTAGATGGCCCAAGAGTTTATGAGCAAATGCCTGAATATAGGGAATTGGGAGGAATAAATCAGCTCATTGGAAATGTTAGAGACTGAGTTCAGGAGTCAGGGTTTTTTTTAATTTAAATTTTATTTAGTTAACATACAGTGCAACACTGGTTTCAGGGATAGAATTCAGTGATTCATTACTTATATACAACACTCAGTGCTCATCACAACAAGTGCCCTCCTTAGTACCCATCACCCATTTAGCCCATCTGCCACCCACCTCCCCTCATCAACCCTGTTTTTTCTCTATCATTAAGAGTTTCTTGTGGTTTGTTTCCCTCTCTCCTCTCCCCTTCCCCTCATATGTTCATCTGTTTTATTTCTTAAATTCCAAATATCAGTGAAATCATAGGGTATTTGTCTTTCTCTGATTTACTTACTTCGCTTAGCATAATACATTTTAGTTCCATCCACGTCATTGCAAATAGTAAGATATTCTTTTTGATGGCTGAGTAATATTCCAGTATGTGGGGGGGAGGGGCACATCTTCTTTATCCTTTCATCAGTTGATGAACATTTGGGCTCTCTACATAGTTTGGCTATTGTAGATAATGCTGCTATAAACATTGGGGTGCATGTACCCCTTCAAATCTATATTTCTGTATTCTTTGGTTAAATACCTAGTAGTTCAATTTCTGGATCATAGGGCAGTTCTATTTTTAGTTTCTTGAGGAACCTCCATACTCTTCTCCAGAGTGGCTGTACCAGTTTGCATTCCCATCAGCAGTGCAAGAGGATTCCCCTTTCTCTACATCCTTGCCAACAAATGTTGTTTCTTGTGTTGTTAATTTTAGCCATCCTAACAGGTGGTATCCCATCATGGTTTTGATTTGGTTTTTTTCCTGATAATGAGTGATGTTGAGCATCTTTTCATGTGTCTTTTGGCCATCTGGATATCTTATCTGCAAAAGTGTCTGTTCATGTCTTCAGCCTATTTCTTAACTGGGCTATTTGCTTTTTGGGTGTTGAGTTTGATCAGTTCTTTAGAGAGTTTGGATACCAACCCTTCATCACATATGTCACCTTGCAAATATATTTTCCCTTGGTAGGCTACCTTTTACTTTTGTTGATTGTTTACTTTGCTGTGCAGAAGCTTTTTATCTTGAGGTCCCAATAGTTCATGTTTGCTTTTGTTTCCCTTGCCTTTGGTCACATGTCTAGTAAGAATTACTGTGGCCAAGGTCAAAGATATTGCTGCCTGCATTCTCCTCTAGGATTTTTATGGTTTCCTGTATCACATCTAGGTCTTTCATCCATTTTGAATTTTTTTTGTATATGATATAAGAGTGGTCAAGTTTCAGTCTTCTCCATGTCTCCATCTAGTTTTCCTAGCACCATTTGTTGAAGAGACTGTCTTTTTTGCATTGGATATTCTTTCCTGCTTTGTGAAGATTAGTTGACCACAGGGGTGCCTGGGTGGCTCAGTCGGTTAAACGTCCAACTTCAGCTCAGGTCATGATCTTGTGGTCCGTGAGTTTGAGCCCCGCGTCGGGCTCTGTGCTGACCGCTCAGAGCCTGGAGCCTGTTTCAGATTCTGTGTCTCCCTCTCTCTCTGACCCTTCCGCATTCATGCTCTGTCTCCCTCTGTCTCAAAAATAAATAAACGTTAAAAAAAATTAAAAAAAAAAGATTAGTTGACCACATAGTTGTGGGTCCATTTCTGGGTTCTCTATTCTGTTCTATTGATCTATGTGTCTGTTTTTGTTCCAGTACCATACTGTCTGATGAGTATAGCTTTGTAATATAGCTTGAAGTCTGGAATCCTGATGCCTCCAGTTTTGTTTTTCTTTTTCAGGACTGCTTTGGCAATTCAGGGTCTTACGTGGTTCTATACAAATTTTAGGATTGTTTGTTCTAGCTCTGTGAAAGATGCTGGTGGTATTTTGATAGGGATTGCATTAAATGTGTAGATTGCTTTGGGTAGTATGCACATTTTGACTATGTTCTTCCAGTCCATGAACATGGAATGCTTGTTCATTTTTTTGTGTCCTCTTCAGTTTCTTTCATAAGCGTTCTATAGTTTTCAGAGTATAGGCCTTTCACCTCTTTAGTTAGGTTTATTCCTAGGTATCTTAGTGGTTTTGGTGAGGAATCAAGATTTTGCTACCATACAGGCAATAGGAAACCATTGCAAAGTTTCTCCTGGGAGTGCACACATTTATTGAATATGCTAGGTGGTGTGATGGACAGAATGAATATCCCTGGGGCCCTGCTCTCCAGGAGCTATTACAGAAGCTCCAGAAGCTCCCTTAGGAAGATTAATGTCACAGGAATTTATAGGCTGGATGGACCTGAGAGAAATTGAAGCCCCCAAATCAAGGGTGCAACTACAATAGCCATCCTGATGTGAGGTGGTAAAGACCAGAATTAGGGTGTTGGCAGGAGGAGCAGGGACGTAAGGGGCAGATACTTGGGTTATGGTGAAGTGAAAGTCATCAGTAAATAACTTGAAACAGAGAATAAGGAAAATGGAAAGGACAAAGTTAAACCCTGAAGTTTGCTACCCCCTGACTTTGTTAGCTCCTATATTTACAAATGTGATTCAATCATGTTTTCCTCATCTAAGGTTATTATTCTGTGCTGTGCTGAGTCTTTTAAGGCATCAGTTAATGGGGTCACAATCCTCAGCCCTTACAACTATGCAGCCACCGAGTTGCCTAAGGCTTCAGGTAATGGTTGGGGACAATAGATCTAGCTTTACAATTAATAGTGAATTTTAATAGTTAATTGTGAAATTTTGCCTGGGGACCCCACACTGAATCCCTCCTTTAAGAAAACCTGGGGATGCATGGGGTGCTCAGTCAGCTGGGCATCCGACTTCGACTCAGGTCATGATCTCACAGTTAGTGAGTTCAAGCCGCACATCAGGCTCTCTGCTGTCACTGTCAGTACAGAGCCTGCTTCGGACCCTCTGTCTCCCTCCCTCTCTGCCCGTCCCCTGCTCCATGAGCTCTCTCTCAAAAATAAATAAACATTAAAAAAAAAACCTGGAAAAGTGTGTCATGCAAATGACTTCTGCTCTATGTCAAGTTATGTCCAGCACTGTACAGTTAAATATTACTAATGCAAGTTTTACTGCTACATTTACAAGAGGGCAGGACAGACCTATCGTTCATTGAGAAATTGCATGTGAATAAATACAGAGACCCAAGGATCAGCAACAATTATGCTTTCAGTGGTATATGTAAAGCAGTAAGATTGTTTAACTTTGTAAAGTAAATCTTTCATTGTGAAGTGCTCAGTCTCTTTACATTTTCCACCAGTTGAGAAATCAAACTTTTTCCGTCAGCAGAAAACTGACAGCTATTGACAGAAAGCTTTAGGTTTAGAAAGCTGAGGTTAAACTTTGTGTTAAAATACTTTCTCAATGTGCATTTTTCTTACTACAAGTCATTCTCTAAGGAGACAATTTATGTCTTACTATAAGCTACTTGCATTAACAATTATTTTATAAGGTTATGCAAAACTGATCTCATACTTGGACCCTTTGGAGTGATACATTTTTCCCCCTGGCAAACTCATCTCAGATAATCAAGAAATGTAGTCGTCTTTATGTCAACTTTCAAAAAAGAATTTGAATGGCATTCTAAGCTGGTAGTATTTATTCTGTCTGGGGCTAAATACTACATGTGTTTAACTCAACTTGAGATTAAAAATCAAAGGAGTTTTGATGTTTTTTATCTTTTTTCATCTGCGTTGAGTTTAACATATCTTTCCGAACAAAGCCATGTTTGTCGAGGATATTAAGTTTTGTTTGGCCACCTTCTCAACTGCAAGTACTCAATGGACCTTAATGCAAGGTTATGCTCCCTGGACTGATTGATATATAAACAGAAGACAGATGGTGTAGAGATGACTCTGATGATAATTCATTTTTCAGCTAGTCATGAAGATATTTTGATTACAGTGTGTTTAAGTAATTATAACACAGTCTGCAATGTTAGTCTTGCTGGGAAGGAACCACATGGAAAACAAGTTACGTGTTATCCGTGCCTAACAAAGGGTGCACTGTGGTGTAATGATTTTAATTCCTAATGCTAGATTAGGACTGGAGGAGTTTAAAATATGTCATACGGTAAGGTAAGTCAATTAAACATAGACCAAATAAAAAAGGTAACTTCACAGTTTTGAGGCATAAATATTTGTTTTGGAAAGTATATAGATGTTACTATATGAAAGAAACCAGTATTTTGACATTTAGGTAACAGTCTGTGTACTGCTAATTAAAAAATTACATGGCTTGATTTTGAGTTTATGTGAATCATAATTATCACGGAGCTTGCTTTCTGTGTCATGAATTTAAAACCGAAATCCACACTGACAGTTCAGCAGCATGTTATATTCCTGCTATTGTTAAACTTTTGGGGAAAAAAATCTAAGCAAAATGTTAAAAGGAGAAAAGTAGAGTTGTGTGGATAGAAAGGCCATTTAAGTTTTCATTTTCAGATATTAATTAAAATTTATGCTTCTGTTTTTGGCTTCACAAATAGGATAATTGATCGCTTAGATGGAGTTCGTTTGTTGTGGTCCCTCCTGAAGAATCCTCACCCGGAAGTGAAGGCCAGTGCAGCATGGGCCCTCTGTCCCTGCATCCAAAACACTAAGGTAAGAACAGACTGCAAATCAGCCCATTCTAAAATATCTAATACTGTATTGAATAATGTCATCACAGGTCACTAGTTACTTTCAACTTAATTTTGGTCCAACTTATCTGGTAGAAAAGTGCTGAATGTTTGTGCCATATGAGCAATGCCTTTTCCTGGTTGGTTTTTAAATGCCAAATCAAACTAGGCTTAGGTGGCAGTGCTTACCAACTTCTGCCTGGCTGGTGCAATTGAAACAGGTACCCCAGGGGCACTTGGGTGGCTCAGGTAAGTGTCCAACTTCAGCTCAGGTCATGATCTCACAGCTTGTGGGTTCAAGCCCCGCATCAGGCGCTGTGCTGACCACTCAGAGCTTGGAGCTGCCTCAGATTCTGTGTCTCCCTCTCTTTCTGCTCCTCCCCCACTCTGTCTCTCTCTCAAAAATAAATAAACGTTAAAAAAGAAAAAGAAAAAGGTACCCCAGGTAAAATCAAGGGGAAGAAAAGTTGACTGTTCTTATCTCTTGGGTGATAAGAAAATTGCCTGTGTTTACCTGCTACTTTAAGAAGCATAAAATTGCTTCTATCTTATTTATATAGCCTGAAATATGACAGTGAAAGATCACTAAGTTCTTTGTTACCTTGAAAAAGTCAAATAATTTCATGAATTCCACTTTTCTTAGCTGTCAGTAAATACTGGTATATAAAGCCGAAAAATAAAATTTTTACAAGACAAAAAAAAAAAAAAAAAGACTGAAAGTTTCTGAAGTCTTTTAGCTCTTCATTTGTAAATTTTATTATTTTCTTTAAAGATCCCTTTTCAGCCTATTTCTATTATCTTAAATTTTTTTCTATAGATTTGGAGATTGCCTTTTCAGTTCCTGGTTGCTAGAGATGTTTTTCTCTGTTGAATATTTTTATCTAAAGGATTTTATTCCTGTAATAAATCTAACATGACTCTGAATATCATCCTAAATATTTGTGACTAGCAATAATCTTTTGTAAAAAGTGAATTGTGGTGTGTACTAATAATAGAAGGAGACCTGTTACAAACTGGTCAATAGAACTATTTTTTTTATAGCAAGGACATAAAAGTAAGAACACCTCAAGTGTCAACCTACAGGAAAATGGACAACAGGATGATACTATGGTCATACTGTATCATACAGAGCAGCAGTAGAAAAGGAATGTATTTCAGTAATGGATTCATCAATATCAGCACACCTCATAAACATATTGCACAAAAAAAAACCCCAAGTTTCAGAAGTAGATACACAATGTAATTCCTATTCTATAAGGTCCAAAGAAAAATTTTAAATGCAGAATTTAGGGGCGCCTGGGTGGCGTAGTCGGTTAAGCCTCCGACTTCAGCCGGGTCACGATCTCGCCGTCCGTGAGTTGGAGCCCCGCATCAGGCTCTGGGCTGATGGCTCGGAGCCTGGAGCCTGTTTCCGATTCTGTGTCTCCCTCTCTCTCTGCCCCTCCCCCGTTCATGCTCTGTCTCTCTCTGTCCCAAAAATAAATAAAAAACGTTGAAAAAAAAAATTTAAAAAAAAATGCAGAATTTAAATACTATTTAAGGAGCAAGGAAGAGCCTACTGAGGAAATACCACTACCTATCTTTGAAGGATATCCTTATCAGTTACCTGAACTAATCAGCCCAGTCCTTCACTTATAAATATGAACAACTAAGGATCACCAAATATTTAAGGAAGACTAATGGTACTTAAGACAAGCCAGTACTAAAAAGCAGAGTTAACTTCAGAGGAAACAGAGATAATGTAAGGAACAGACTATAACATGAAATTTTAAAAATTTATATCCTCAGAATGAGCAAAAAATTTAGATCCTCCGAATGACCCAAGGGGAATAAATACTATACCTAAAAAGGCTGTTATTAAAAAAAAAAAAAAGATACATTTATAAATTAACAAAGGCTTTTGGAAATTAAAAACATTTGAGAAAACAATAAATTTAATAGAAGAGACGAATATTAGGTATGACTGAGTAGTTATCTGCAAGTTTAAGTCTACTAAATAATAATGTAAAGTAAAAGTAAAAAGAAAATAGCACAAGAAAATACATGAAAGGAAAGAGCAGTAGAAGGGTAGAAAAAATCATCATTAAAAAAAATGGAAGCATCTGTAAATCGAGGAGTTGAAGAAAGATTCTAGTCTTCAGGTTGAGAAGATGTACTTAGTGCCAAGCAGAAAATACAAAGGAAACTATCTATACCTAGACACAAATTCAAATACGGTGTTTCCAGAAATTAGAGGAAAGGAAAAAATTCTATAAGAATAAGGATCACACCAGTATTAGACTCAAAATTGTTCACAATAAATTGTAAAAGAAAATGGAACAAATCCTCTACTGTCTTTAGAGGAAGGTATTTTTATCCTGGAATTCTATATCCTATAAAAACTAGCATTCAAGTGAGTGTGGAGTAAGAACAGAATAAAGACATTTTTCTTTTAGAAATGTCAAGACTCAGGAAGCTTATTCTCCATAAACCTTCTCTGAAAAAATAAAAATAAAAAACTTTAGACTATTTTCCAGCAAAACAAAAGACTCTAAGAAGGAGAATAACATTAGCTATAGAAACAATAATAAGCAAATAACTCACTGGAATTGAGTTAAATATAAATTTGTGTTGATAATATGACTTTCAAATTTTATAAAGTTTTTAAAAAAAGAATTTCTTTAAAATAAAGAAATGACATAAAGTAAAATAAAAGCAGACAGTATAATCACAGTAACAATCTGAATTTAAACTACCAGATGATTCCAAAAACATGTTACATAGTGTAAAGTAATAGGTAAACACATAATAAAGGTCTTTACTTTTCCTGGAGAAGGATGTTATAGATACTGGTTCATTCTCAATCATCATCAAAAAATAAAATCTTATTTAAATATACAGTTTAATTTTGTTTCATCGATGAGATGCCATTGTGTATATAGATACAAAATTAACATAGTGCTGTTATTATGTGTAAATTGTGTCCTTTATTCTTGTGGATTTTTAACTCCAAATCTGCCTATTTATCTATCGCTAGCTGTAAAAAGACATTCTGTAAGAGACATTTTAATATTTTCATTTTTATTATTCCTGCCTAGGATTTTTTTTTTTTTTAAGACAAAGTGAGAGCAGGGGAGAGGCAGTGAGAAAGGGAAAGAGAGTATCCCAAACCGGCTCTGCACTGTCAGTGTGGAGCCCGATGCAAGGCTCGAAGCCAAGAGTCAGATGCTCAACCAACTGAGCCACCCAGGCACCCCCTGTCCAGGATATCTGTCCGGAATATCTGACTGGTCTCCTGTGCTAGCAACCTAAACTGAACCATAGTCAGACATAACCCAACATGTTTGTCTTTTAGCCCTTGGCCCCAGGGCCTAGACTGGATCCAAGCCTCCGTAAAGAGTTCCTACTTGTTCACCTCTGTTGAATCTTACCTGCCCTCTGCACATTCTCTACTGCTACTACCTGAGTGTCTTTGAATTTTTCTTAAGAAGAGGACACCTCGGCCCCCATCTTATCACTCCTGATAGAAAACAGACGCACGATCTCTGCTTGTTCACTACTCTTTTTTTTTTAATGTTTATTTTTGAGAGAGAAAGACAGACAGAGTACAAGTGGGGGAGAGGCAGAGAGAGAGAGGGAGACACAGAATCCAAAGCAGGCTCCAGGCTCTGAGCCTTCAGCACAGAGCCCGACGTGGAGCTCAAACTCACAACCTGTGAGATCATGACCTGAGCCAAAGTCAGACACTTAACCAACTGAGCCACCCAGGCGCCCCGATTGGCTCACTACTCTTACCAATAACTACACTCTTCTGTATGCATTATCATTTAGGTAACATGAACATTTGAAGAATTTTAAACAAGGAAGTGATGTGAGCATATTGGTTAATTAGAAAATATGAGTGGGTGACTAATTAGGCTATTGCAGTGGTTCAGGTGAAAGCAGTTAGAATCTGACCTAACACAGTGCCAATGTGGGCAAACAGAAAGAGTCAATATAAGAAATAATTGTGAAGTAGAATCAGAAATTGGTGTATGATTGGATGTTGGCTGCGAGAAGGAGATCAAGAGAGAGTTTGAGGGGTTTTTTGTTTGTTTTTATATTTTAACTTTGTCAACTAAGAACTAGTAACTTTAAAAACATGAGAACATGATTTGAGGAAAAGATGGCAGATTTGTTTTCATCTAGATAGAGATGGGCAGTCACTTGAGTATGTGAATCTGGAGAAGACTCAGGACCAGAGATGGATGGATATGTGAGAATCATCAACATACCAGAGGTAGCTGAAGTCTGAAGGGTAGAGGACAGGCAGAGGGTGTGGAATAAGGGAAGAAGGGTAATGAAGAAGAGGAGTCATAGAAGAAGACTAAGGAGTGATAGGTAATAATCAAGAGAGGGTTGGGGCGCCTGGGTGGCTCAGTCGGTTGAGCGTCCGACTTTGGCTCAGGTCATGATCTCGCGGTTCGTGAGTTCGAGCCCCTCGTCGGGCTCTGTGCTGACAGCTCAGAGCCTGGAGCCTGCTTCCGATTCTGTGTCCCCCTTTCTCTCCGCCCTACCCCTGCTTGTGCTCTGTTCCTGTCTTTCAAAAATGAATAAACATTAAAAAAAAAGAGAGGGTGACAAGAAAGCGAAGAAAGGAAACAAATTCAAGAAAGGGGGGAGCATGTTCAATAATATCATTTGCCCCTAGGAGGTTATTTACCTTTGAAAACCAAAACAAGTATGAAAAAATATGAAAAAATAAGTGATCATTGTTCATAGACATTTTAATTGAGAACAGAGAATTTAAGTCAAATGGCAGTGGGGTAAGAAATAAGGGGAGAAATAGATGTAAAGATAATTAATAGTTCTTTCTAGAAGTTTAGCTGTTAAGAGAAGGAGACAGTATGAAGTTTAGAAGACACCTAAAGGAATGATTAGTATAGGAAAGGTATGAGAGGGAGGGAGAGGGTGTGTGTGTAGCAGATATGGAAGGGAAGAAGGAGGAGAGGGAAGGGAAGGAGAAGGGAAGGGAAGGAGAAGGGAAGGGAAGGGAAGGAGAAGGGAAGGGAAGGAAGAGGGAAGTGAAGGAAAGAAAGGGAAGGGAAGGAAAGGGAGGGAGGCATGAAGCAAGGAAGGAAGGAAATCTCTCACTATTCCTTAATCTTATAAAGCATCATCACTGAATTCAGAAGTGAGAAAAATATCAAAAGAATCTGAATTAATACCCTTATGTGAATTTTAAAAAAATGAAGTCAGACTTTTCCTCATTGACAATAAGTAAAATTTGGCTGATTATTTCAACACTGAAGACTGGTTTTCTGATTAGGTAATACAGAAGATATATCCATAAAGTAAATTAACTAAATATTCAGAGTCAAAATTTTGATGGCATATATGTAAGACAACATATCTTCTATGATTAAATTTATGATGAACATTTTTAGATATCAATTTGAAATAGATGAGGAGGATACATATGTTTTCAAAAATGTATTTGGATCTGTGAGCAAAAATTTTGAAGACTGTTGGTGTAGTATACTGGTTTTGGCCCTTGAAATGAGAAAGAAGGAAATTTAGAACATCTTTCCTCAAGAAAATAGCCTGATTTGCAAGCCTTTTTTCTTTTTGAAAAATCCTATTTTCTAGGATCAGAAAGTGAATGAATATTACATGGGTCTCTTTCCTTGCATCTTTATAAAACAAAATTCATCTTCCCAAGGTAGAAGGATACCTCAGGGGTAGAGTATGAAAGAGGCCGTGTGCTCAGAAAGGCAAAAGGAAGAAAGCACATTTATAATACTGAAAAAAATAGCATCTCATAATTTATACATATACCAATCAAACCATGGTTTAAGACCACTCTGTCTAATAGAACTTTCTATGATGATCAAAATGTACTCTTCAAATATGGTAAGCATTAGCCGCCTGTGGTAATTGAGCACTTGAAATGTGACTAGTATGACTGAGAAACTGAGTTTTTAATTATATTAAGATTTAACTTCATTAAATCATTTAAATTAACCTTAATTAACTTAAATTTAAATAGCCACATGTAGCTAGTGGCTGTTGTTTTGGATAGCCCAAGTCTAAGATATGCAAATAATGGAGGGTTGTTTTTTTAAGGCAACCCCTGCAAAGAGCTATAAACCTCAAGATTTACATGATTACCTATGGTTACATGCTTACTATGTAAAATATAGAAAGTAAATAAAAACAAGGAGCTTTATGAGTTTTTTCCCACAATTTAAAAAAAATGTTTTTTCATTAAAAACAAAAGCAAAGGAAAAATACTACCTGTAATTTCAGTACTCAGGGGTAACCATCACTTAGTGTTAGATTGGGTTTTTTCCTTAACAATGGATTGCAAATATCTCTCTTGTTCTCTATATATGTCTTTTCATACCCCTGTCTAATTCTTGGCTGTGTAGTATTTTGTTGTATGGCCATATCAAAATTTATTTATGCAATTAAATTTCCAATATTAAAGGAGAATGAGGTTAGTGAACAAAAAAAATGTTAGAGCTTTTCTAAAATGGTCTTTTCACATAGAGAGAGAAAATAAAGTTACCTCTGATCCACTGGTAGAAACCTGAGCATAGTTTCCCAGGGCTTAATCCATAGTTTCCATTAAATAGTTAAAAAGTATAGCCCCACAAAAAAAGACACCACAAAAAAAGAGAACAACAGGCCAATATCTCTTATGAATATAGATGTAAAAATCCACAATAAAATATTAGCAAACTGAATCCAACAATGAATTTTTAAAAACCATTCACCACAATGAAGTAGGATTTTTTTCTTGGGATGCAAGCATGGTTTAATATTTGCAAAACGATCCATGATATGTCACATGAATAAGAGAAAAGAAAAAACCATATTATCATTTCAATAGATGCTTTTTTTGCATTCAACAAAGTACAATATCCATTCATGATACAAACCCTCTGCAAAGTAGGTCTAAAGGGAACAGGCCTCAACATTATAAAGGCCTTATATGAAAAACCCACAGCCAACATCATACTCAAAGGTGAAACACTGAGCACTTTTCCACTAAGGTCCAGAACAAGACAAGGATGTGCACTCTCACCACTTTTATTCAACATAGTACTGGAAGTCCTAGCCACAGCAAGTAGACAACATAAAGGAATAAAAGGCATCCAAGTATGTAAGGGAGAAGTAAAACTCTCACTACTTGCAGATGACATGTTACTGTATAGAAAACTCTAAAGACTCCACCAAAAAATTACTATAACTGATAAATGAATTCAGTAAGGTCACAGAATACAAAATCTGTGTACAGAAATCTGTTGCATTCCTATGCACTAATGATGAAGCAGCAGAAAGTGAAATTAAGAAAACAATCCCATTTACAACATAATAAAATATTTAGGAATAAACTTAACCGAAGAGGTGAAAGACCTGTACTCTGAAAACTATAATATGCTAATGAAAGAAATTCAAGATGATGCAAAGAAATGGGAAGACATTCTATGCTTATGGGTTGGAAGAACAAATATTGTTAAAATGTCTATAGTATCCAAAGCAGTCTACACATTTAATGCAATCCCTATCAAAATACCAACCACATTTTTCACAGAGCTAGAACAAACAATCCTAAAATTTGTATGGAACCACAAAAGACCTTGAACAGCCAAAGCAATCTTGAAAAAGAAAAATAAAACTAGAGGTATCACAATTCCAGATTTCAAGCTATATTACAAAGTGGTAGTAATTAAAACACTATGGTACTGGCACTAAAATAGACACATAGATCAATGGAATACAACAGAAAACCCAAAAATAAACCCATGGACACAAGGTCAATTAATCTTTGATAAGGGAGGAATGAATATCCAATGGGAAAAAGACAGTCTCTTCAACGAATCGTGTTGGGAAAACTGGACAGCCACAAGCAAAAGAATGAAAACTGGACCACTTACTTTCACCGTACACAAATATAAATTCAAAATGGATTAAAGAACCAAATGTGAGACAGGAAATCATAAAAATTCTTGAAGAGAGCACAGGCAGTAATCTCTCTGACATTGGCTGTAGCAACATTTTTCTAGATATATCTCCTGAGGCAAGGGAAATAAAAGCAAAAATAAACTATTGGGACCATCAGAATAAAAAGTTTCTGCACAGGAAGGAAACAATCAATAAAACTTAAAGGCAACCTGTGAACTGGGAGAAGATATTTGCAAATGGCATCTCTGATAAAGGTTTAGTATCTAAAATATATAAAGAACTGCTATAACTCAATACCCAAAAACCAAACAATCCATTTAAAAAATGGGCAGAAGATATGGACATTTCTCTAAGACATACAAATGGCCAACAGACACACGAAAAGATGTTCAACATCACTCATCATCAGGGAAATGAAAATCAAAACTACAAACAGATACCACCTCATACCTGTCAGAATGACTAAAATCAAAAACAGGAAACAGCAGTTGCTGGTGAGGATGTGGAGAAAAAGGAACCCTTTTGCACTGTGGGTGGGAATGCAAACTGGTACAGCCATTGTGGAAAACTTTATGAATGTTCCTCAAAAAATTAAAAATAGAACAACCTTAAAATCCAGAAATGAGATTACTGGGTATTTACCCTCAAAATACAAAAACATTAATTCAAAGGGATACATGCACCCCTATTTACAATAGCCAAACTATTGAAAACAGACCAAATGTCCATCGATAGATGAATGGATAAAGAAAATGTGGTAGATTTACACAATGTAATATTGTTCAGCCATAAAAAGAATAAAACCTTGCCATTTGCAACAAGGATGGAGCTAGACAGTATAATGCTTAGTGAAATAAGTGAATCAGGGAAAGACAAATGCCAATGATCTCACTCATCTGGAATTTAAGAAATAAAACAAATGACCGAAGTAAAAATAGAGACAAACCAAGAAACAGACACTTCAGAACAAACTGATAATTACCGAAAAGGAGATGGGGCGGGGGGATGGAGAAAACAGAGGATGGGGATTGAAGAGTACGCTTATCAGGATAAAAAATAAATAAATGAAATGATATGATGGGGATTGAGGAGAGCACTTGCTGTATGAGCACCAGGTGTTGAATCACTATATTTTGCACCTGAAACTAACATTACATTGTATGTTAAGTAACTGGAATTTAACATTGAATCGCTGTATTTTGGAAGTGTTGAATCACTATAATTTGCACCTGAAACTAACGTTACATTGTATGTTAAGTAACTGGAATTTAAATAAAAACTTAAAATGATTTCAAAAATAAACAAATAGATGATAACAAAAAAACAGAAAAAGAAGTAGTATGGGCCCATAGATGAATTTGTCCAGAGAGTTTCTACTTTAGTTAACACGGTCATCCCTAGAGATGTTTCCCTCTGGGACTCTCAACTCTTCATCCAGATTTATGTTGTAAAGCAGGTTGCATAGTACTTATCTCTTTTCACACTAGACTGTCATTCTACTGTTTTCACCATAACCATCATTATTTATATGTGTAAACTATAGCCTTTCACATACATCATCTCAATTAACTGTGCAACCAATTATTTTTGCTTCTGAGGAGAAAGTCATCAGAGTATTTAATAACTTGCTCAAGATCACATAACTAGAGGTACAATATGAACCCCAGTTCTGCCCCCACATCCTGTGCTGTGGTTCCACCACAATACAGCTGCCACCCACATCAATAAGCAAGTCTATACAGTTTTCATTTCATTTCCAAGAAGATTTTTCTGGGCGGTTCCTTTGTGAAGAAAAGCCCCAGAAAAATTGCTCCAGAAAATACGGGATTTCCCAAAAGTCTTAGGGCTGTCTTAAGCTTTGAGAACTTGAAAAATGTAGATACTGCAAACTTTAAAAAATATATCATTTAGTGTACCGCTTTAGAGGGGTATTTTAAAAATATCTTTGGTGTGCCAAAGACATTTAAAAAAAATCTATGGTGGGTACCATTGATTATGTTGATAATGGGAGGCACTGTGCATGTGCGTGGACAGGGTATGGGAAACCTCAGTACCTTTTGCTCAGTTTTGCTATGAACATAAAACTGCTCTAAATAATAGAGTATGTTTAAAGAAAGAAGCTTTAAAAATCTCTTGAAATTTTCATTATTTAACTTTCTCTAAGTTTTAGAAACTTTGAAGTAAAATTCTACCTTTAGCGTTTTATTTCCATCAGTATTTGCCATCTTCAGTGAGAGAAACTAAAAAGTTAAAATTAAAAAAAAAAACGTGCTTTTCATAGGTCACCTGGGTGGCTCAGTCGGTTAGGCATCTGACTGGCTCAGGCCATGTTCTCATGACTGGTGAGTCGGAGCCCTGCATGGCGCTCTGTACTGACAGCTCGGAGCCTGGAACCTGCTTCGGATTCTGTGTCTCCCATTCTCTCTCTCTGCCCCTGCCCTGCTCAGACCCTGCTCACACTCTGTCTCCCTCTTTCTCGAAAATAAATAAACATTTTAAAAAATTAAAAATTCACAAAAAAAGTGCTTTTCAAAAGTCACAAAAGAATTGAAAATGAAATGCATATCATCAAATTTTCAAATTTTGAAGCACTTATACTTCTGAAATACAGTGTAAGCCGCACTAAGACATTTGGGTCTTGCTGTATCTATTTTAGTAAGTTTTCGACAATGTTTTATATTTTATTGAGTAATCCTTTTCATGCTAAACCAATTTAATAATTCAAATCCATTAATTGTTGATCTCTTTGGTTTTTCAATGCTTATGTCAAAAATGAATCACAAATCAAGAACAAAAAAAGTTTTGTTTTGGTTTTGATCCCATTTTTAATCTATGACATAGTAACCTGAGGATTGAATCAGTTTTGGGTTTTTTTATGTTTCTTTTTGAGAGATGGAGAGAGTGCTCATGTGTGTGTGAGGTGGGGGGGGGGGGGCAGAGGGAGGGGGGGTCAGAAGACCTGAAGTGGACCCTATGCTGGCAGCACAGAGCTGGATGTGGAGCTCATGTTATCAGGAACCACAAAATCATGACCTGAAACTAGCATTACATTGTATGTTAAGTAACTGGAATTTACTTAAGTAACTTGGAATGCTGCTTAACTGACTGAGCCACCCAGGCACCCCAGAATCAGTTGTTATCCCTGTTTCATCCATGTATTATACCCAAGCAGGTACAACATCTTCTGTTACTTCCATTGGCTTCCTTGAAGTAAGTGTGAAAGACAGCCATTGCATATAAAATGATGCCTGAGAGGAATATGTTGTAATATTAATAATTGGACTGGCTTTACACTTCTTAAGCATTTACATTTAAATTTTCATTTTGCCTTGAAGAGCTTTGTGACAATACATGCATATAATAAAATTAAAGGTTAAAATCAATATAATTAATATAATAGTAAAACTTAGCAATGATTTAATTTAATCTCTAGGCATATCTTCACTATAACTTCATTAATTCAACATTATTTAGCACTGTTGGCCAAACCCTTTGGAGGTGCACATTACATTCTGTATGCCTTTTTAATATCATCGTAACAAAAATGTGTAACATTACTCAATTAAGTTTCCAGTGTTAAAATAGAGAATGAGGTTAAACAAAACAATTGAGCCTTTCTAGAATGTTCTTTCACATAGGGAGAGAAAATAAAGTTACCTCTGACCTATTGGTAGAAATTCAAACATAGTACCCCAGGGAAGTGTTTTATAATTCACACTGCATCATAGGTTAAAGGGTAGTGTTTTCCTTGGTGGTATGTAAAATAATAGTGCATTTTATAATCAACTGCCTTTTTGGATTAGCTGAAATAATATGCGTAAAGATACTTGTAAATGTCTGTATGCAAGGAGGTTATGTGTAGTTGGGACTTTTTTAGGGTCTCCTGTATTTGACGTCACCCTCGAAAACTTATCCCACTTGATTATATTCAATTTAGCATTTTCAAGTAGCAGTTTGGATATTCTGCTGTTTTTAGGTTTTCTAAGAAGATTGTAAGTTCTGAAGGAAAGTAGAGGCAGGAAACATTTTTTGAAAATGCTGGGTATCCAGCTTGCAGTAAAATAATGAACTAGAAGATATCTTGCCAGATATTTTGGTCCATTTTTCCCTCCTCCTTCCCCCCATTCAGGTAAGTTAATGACTGCACTTTCTAGGAAAAATTGCCTTTTATTTTGTAAGAAAGGATTTCCACATTTTTTTCGCATAAGATGTTTTTTTTGTAGGTCATTTAGGCTTATTAACTTCTGAATGATAGGATTTGGCACCATTTTGAAATAAAGGACTTCTTTGTCTGGATTAAGAGCACTGACAGAAATGCTGCAGAAATAAGCCATTGTCAATTATAGCTAAGAGCAACACAAATGGGAAGAAAGCATAAGCCTAGCCTCCAGTCAAGTTATGGCAACCTCAGGGTCCCTGCCACGGCTGTCTGTCAGGCACCATGAAACCTAAGTGCACTCTGTATGAGTCCATGTGGAATGGATGTGGTGAAATGTCAACTGTTCAAAACAGATGTTATCCATTTTTTATATTTTTAACAGCATGTGTATGAGAACACATTTTCAGATCTATCTGCTAAGAAAATGAGATGTGAAAATTAGTTCTAGTGAATGTATTGCATCTTTTCTTATAAAGAAATATTTAAAGCTACCTATCAGTGAGTGAGCCAGGCAGCAAAGTACCAGAATCAGAGACTTTGGTAATGAACTGTGGAATCGTTGAGACAAACAAAGATTCATCATGTAATTTTGCATTGTAGTGGCATTATAGTTGCTGTTAGATGCACAGAACAAATGGAATGTGAGATCTTTGTAATAAGGAGGATTGACATTTTCACTGGTAGACCAGTGTCTCAATTAGAAGGCATAAAATTTTCCTTTGTTTTGAGAAGGTCAACATAAAATAGTTTTTGATAGCTTATGAGTGATAAGGAAAATGTGCCAAGTGAAAAAGATATGTTTTGCAAGCTTAATAACTATTTGTCCATTCTTTCTATGATTGGAAAATCAGAATGTGAAATATGAATCTGCTTTATGCTCCTATACAAAACTTGAAAGAATAAGACAGAAAATAAGCATCTTCTGTTAGAAAACTACCCAGTGTTCTTCAGTCTACCAAGAACTGAAGAACAGAAGGCTGACTGAAAGTGAACTAATCACAAAAAACTCATTGCATATTTTTCTAAGTAACTTTATTTAACAGTGCACCACTTTACGGTGAGTTTTTTGTGTTAGGCTTAAGGAAAGTTTGTTGTTGTTTTTTTCCAGTTAAGTTTGCTAAAAAGAATAAGATCCTAATGACCTCTGTCTACAGTGATGTTTATTTGGTAAATTTCATGAGCTGCAAGTATGGTTGCAGACAATTAAGTACTTTGTGAAAAGTGTGAGAGATTTGTAAATGGAAGTGAAAAGCTGTTCCTTTCAAGCTGAATGATCAAACACATTTTTGGAGAAAAACAGTGGTTGAACAGGTGTTCAGTATTACGAACTTGTAATGTAAAGAACGCAACAGCTGAGTCTGGCAAGAGTCCATACATTAAATTCTTTGTTCTTAAGAGGCAAAACTCTGTTGCAGAAAGTCAACTCAAATTTGTGCTCCATGAACAATAAGGTATTGAAAACTACAGAAACTCAAATAAAAAATATATCATTACATCGCTTCTAATCTCTTTCATGTCTTTTCCCAGTGTAAGAATCATTTTCTTTCTTAAAATATCATTGCATTTTTCTGTTGTTCTTTTTTTTTCATTGTTGCAAGATAGTACTTGATTTTCTTAATCCTGTTTCTTTTCATTGATTTTAGAAAGTTTTAGTAAGAAAAAATAAAAGCTTAAATATGTTTGTATTTTTATAAGGCAATTTATATTAAAATTTTATATTATAACTACCACTTAGGAATTAGATAGGAAACAGGTAGTCTCGTTTTAGAATAAATACTCTGAATGTGTAGTAAGCCAATTATAGAACTAGGAAGAAAACTCAATTTGTCTTCCAAATCAGTAATACATCCATGAGATCATTTGGCCTTGTAACTTTTTAAACTTCATTTTGCCACTTGTTTAGAAAATACCATCTGGTTCTGAATTTTGATCTTGGAGAAAATAATCTCCAGTGATTTTGAAACAGTGGCCTAAGGATCTCCTCTAAACAGAGAAGCTAATCAGAGACATTTCAGAATGTTTCCTCAAAAGAGAAGAGAAAAAGTTCCTTTCTGTGAGGTTGGAATACATGCTTTGGCAATTCTAGCCAGGAATGTTGAGCACTGAGTGTGGACGAGGCCAATTTCTTGACTCCAGGTGTGACAGAACACAGCTGATCAAACAGGACAGGAATTTGACATCACTCTCTGTTTAACTTCAGCCGTCCAATGACCCATGCCCAATCAGGAAGCCAAAGAGAACCTGGAGAAGGCATGTGTAGGGGTATAGTTACATGCTAAGAATACTGCCATAAACATGGTTTATGAGCTTTGATTTGGTCATGTTTGGGCCCTAGAATGTATAGTTGTCTAACAATATACCAAAGAGGCTATGCAGTTTTTTAAAAAATCTAAAATCTCTTTTAAAATGTAATCCGTGTTTGTGTTCTGCCTCCCTATTTGGGGTCTGCTGTCATTTTTAAGTCACCAAATAGTTCAAAGTATACTCATCTGGCCCTCAGTTCCTAAAATCCTAAAAGACTAAAGTGAAATGGATTACAAGTATTTTTTTCTGCACGTCAGATTTTCAAGTGGGGACATGAAGCACAAAAACAATAGTGAGGGTATTAAACAGCTTATCTTTAGACTATGGCCAGAAGGACCACCATGTAAGGTCAAATCCGTTGCTTTCACCTGGATTCCTCTCTGGCTCTGCTATTGCTCTCCTGTTCCATGTGCCCTGCTTCTCAGACCCTACTCTGAAAACTGCTGCAATGCAGGTTGCTAGTCTAGGAAAGGGTAGAATTAACAGAGGTGTAATACACAAAATGGAAAGTTACAACCAAAGGTGTAGCCTATTCTAAACCGATATGTACAAAATCATGCCAACAACTAGCTATTTATGAAACCACTTAACTATCTTATTTTGGAAGTAGAGTTATTAATTATCAGTTACTTTATTAAATTAATAACCTCATCCATTAAATTGATCTTATCATTATGTCCACCTCAGCCAAGAACTCCCAGGATCACACACTGTACTTTGTTGCCATCAGAAACGGTACCATCTCAGGACAGCTGAGTGGCTCAGTCAGTTAAGCATCCAACTTGACTCTTCATTTCGGCTCAGGTCATAATCTCATGGTTCATGAGTCCGAGCCCTGCATCAGGCTCTGCACTGACAGTAGCGTGGAACATGCTTGGCATTCTGTCTCCATCTCTCTCTGCCCCTCAACTGCTTGTTCTCTATATCTCTCTCAAAATAAATAAAATAAAATAAATAAATAAACTTAAAAAAAGAGAAACTGTGCCATCTCAAAATTCACTGATGCAGACATCTAACTGGGACCCATATTTCTAGTCACAAGGTCACACCCCTCTCTAAGGCCCAAAGCTTCATACAAGAAGTAGCCATAGAGAACAGTTAGGAGTAACGTTTTCCTGCATCCTTTCATGAATTGGAAGCCCTTGTGTACCCCTGTTTTTAAGAAGTGAAATAGATTTGGGTCCTGTGCCTGGATTACTTTTATTATACTGCCTCTAGACCATAATTCAGCATGCACATAACTTTAGCTTCATTGTCCTTTGGATTCTTTTCTTCTAGGATTTTTATAGTTCAGGTCTTACATTTAGGTCCTTAATCCATTCTGAGTTAATTTAAAAGATTTTTAATATTTATTTATTTTTGAGAGAGAGAAAGAGTGCAAGTGGAAGAGGGGCAGAGAGAGAGAGGGAGACACAGAATCTGAAGCTGGCTCCAGGCTCTGAGCTGTCAGCATAGAGCCCAATGCAAGGCTCCAATCCACGAGCCACAAGATTATGACCTGAGCCGAAGTCAGATGCTTAACTGACTGAGCTACCCAGGCACCCCTCTGAGTTAATTTTTTTTAATGTATTAGAAAGTAAGGGTCCACTTCATTCTTCTGCATGTGTATATCCAGTTTTCACAATACTATTTGTTGAAAAACTGTCCTTTCCCCATTGAATGGTCTTGGAAGCCTTGTCAAAAATCATTTGACAAAATACCCAAGGGTTTATATCTGGATCTCTATCCTATTCCATTGGTCTACATGTCTGTTTATATGTCAGTACCACGCTCTTTTAATTACCATAATTTTGTAGTAAATTTGAAATCAAGAAGTCTGAGGAATCCAACTTTGTTTTTCTTTTTCTGGATCATTTTGGTGATTTAGGATCCCTTGAGATTCCATATGAATTTTAGGATGAATTTATTTATTTCTGCAAAAATTGTTGAGATTTTGATAGGGATTACATTGAATCTATAGATCACTATGGGTAGTACTGACATCTTAACAATATTAAATCTTCCAATCTATGAACAGGATATTTTTCCATTCATTTGTGTCTAATTTATTTAGCAGTGTTTTGCTAGTTTTCAGCATACAAGTCTTTGGCCAAATTAATTCGTAAGTATTTTATTCTTTTAGGTGCTATTGTAATTGGCACTATTTTCTGAATTTCCATCTCATATTGTTTATTATTAGTGTATTAAAACTCAACTGATTTTTGCATGCTGATTTTGTAACCTACAATGTTGAATTCAGGTATTAGTTCCACCAGTTTACTGTAGAATTTCAGGCTTTCTACATATAAGATCATATCATTTGTGAACAGAGATAATATTTTTTATTCCTTTCCAATTTGGATTTTAAAATGTCTTTTCCTTGCCTAATTGGACTTAAGAATTCCAACTGGCTAGGACTTCCAGTACTATATCGAATAGAAGTGGTGAAAGCAGGCATAGTTGTATTGTTCCTGATCTTGGAGGGAAAATTTTCAGTCTTTCATCATTGGTTATGATGTGAGCTATGGGTTTTTCCTGTGTGACTTTCGTTATGTTGAAAAAGTTTCCTTCTCTTCCTGGTTTGTTGGAGAGTGTGTGTGTGTGTGTGTGTGTGTGTGTGTGTGTGTGTGTGTGTTAGTGTGTGTGTTAATCATGTAAGGGTGTTCAATTTTGTTCAGCGGTTTTCATGCATCAATTGACATACTCATGGGTTTTTACCTTCCTTCTCTTAATGTAGTATATTCTACTTACTGATTTTTGTATGTTGAACCATCCATACATTCTAGGAATAAATCCCACTTGTCATGGTGTATAATCCTGTTGAATTTGGTTTCCTAGTATTTTGTTGAGAATTTTTGCATCAATATTCACAAGCAGTATTGGTCTACAGTTTTCTTTTTGTGTAGTGTCTGTCTAGCTTTCGTATTAGAATCATGTTGCCCTCATTCACTGAGTTTGAGAATGTTTCTCTTCAATTCTTTGGAAGAGTTTGAGGGGGATTATCATCAATTCCTCTTTAAATGGTGGAATTCACCAGTAGCACCATCTATTCCTGGACTTTTATTTATTGGAAGCTTTTTTATTACTGTTTCAATTTCATGACTAGTTACAGGTCTGTTCAGATTTTCTATTTCTTCATGATCCAGTCTTATTAGGTAAGTTTCAGAAACATATCCATGGCATCTAGGTTATTCAATTTATTGGCATACAACTGTGCATTACATTCTCTGATAATCTTTTTTATTTCTATAGAATTGGTTGTTATGTCCCTTCTTTATTTCTGATCTACATTACTTGAATCTTATCTCTCTTTTTCTTGGTCAATCCAGCTAAATATTGGTCAATTTTATTGATCTTTTTTTTCTCTGTAGGAAACATATGTGATTTCTTCTTTAACTCATTGGTTATTTACAAGTGTGTGGCTTAATTTCCACATATTTGTGAATTTTCCAGTTTTCCTTCTGTTGTTGTTTTCTGTTTGCATTCAGTCATTGTGTTTGGAGAAGATACTTTGTATTATTTCAGTCTTTAAAAAAATGAGATTGGTTTTGTGGCCTAAAATATAGTCTATCCTGGACAATGTTCCATGTGCACTTCTGCTGTTGTTGGGTGGAACATTTTGAGAAGACTTCTGTATATCCATGTATTTACTCAAATTTGGGATGTTTTTAGTTATTATTTCTTGAAATAATCTCTCTGCCCCTTTATTTTTTCTTCTGGGACTCCCATAATGGCTATATTGACCTGTTAGTGATATCCTTTACATCTCTTGGGCTCTCTCTTTTTGCTGTTTGGACTCAATAATTTCAAATGTCTTCAAGTTCACTGATTCTTTATTCTGCCTGTTTGAGTCTGTTATTTTATCCTAGTGAAATTTTTAATTCAGCTGTTGTTTTTTCAGCTCCATTTCTATCTCTTTGTTGATATTCTCTTTTTGTTCCTATATCCTTTTCCTTATTTTCTTTTGTTCTTTATGTTTTCCTTTAGCATTTGAACATACTTAAGACAATTGTTTTAAAGTCTTTACCTGGAAATTCTGATACATTTGTTTCTTCAGGGATGGCTTCTGAGGATTTATTTTGTTCCTTTAAATGAGCTGTGTTGCCTTGTTTCTTGGTATGTTTTGTGATCTTTTGTTGAAAAGTGAGCATTTGAAAAAACAGCTACCTCTCCTAGTTTTTCCAGATTGGTTTGGAAGACCTTCGTAGTTAACAAGATCTTGTCATTCCTATTGGAATCAGCCCAAGGTGAAGGTATAAGGTCTTCTCGGGTCTTTTCTGAGCATGTGTCCTACATGGGCCTGTGTGTATGCTTTTTTAAAACTTCCCCTGTGTTCATGGCTGCTTTTAAATGCCCTAATTTCCCAAAGAGAGTCACTCCAGCTTCTCTTTGGGGGCATAGATGTTTTATTATATTCCTCTGCCTGTAATCTTGCCCCCAAGTATCTGTGAGTCTGTAGTACTCCTGTAGTTTTTACACATCACAATGCCGTCCACAGCTTTCACCAACTGAGATCCAGACTCTGCCACAATTTCCTGTCTGAGCTCTGAGTCAGGTGAGACAGAAACCAGTCTCTTTAGGTAGCCCATGGACAGGCCAGAGCGTTGCAAATAATTTCCATTCTGCTTCTTCTGGCCACAGGAAGGAACTGCGAATTGGTCTGCTTCCTCCTGACCACATTGTGCCATTGCCAGGACTGGGTGGAACAAGAGAAAGTAAAAATGCCAGGAAATTTCTTTAAGTTTTTATTTTGACTTTTTCTTGCTTCTTTGCTATAGATCTCTGAATTGGTTTCCAGAGCTCCTATAAAGTTATATTAGTTAGTCTGCAGTTGTTTATTTAATATTTCCATGGGGGAGCAAGTGTCTGGAACTTCAGACTCCCCCATCTTGGTAGCATCTCCAAGCTTTCTGAGAAGAAGTCAGCTGTTACTATAAATGAGGTTTCCTTTTATGTGACGAGTCATGTACAGCTTTCACATACAATTTTCAACTTTCAAGTTTCTCTCTTTGTCTTTCACCATTTGACTATAATGTGTCTAGGTGTTTATATCTGAGTTTATCCTCCTTGGAATTCATCAAGATACATGAATACATAAGTTAAGGTTTTTCATAAAATTCAAGAAGCATTTGCCATTATTTCTTTCAATATTCTTTCACCCTCTCCCTCCTCTTTTTCCAAAACTCCCATATATGTAGGATGGTATGCTTGAGGGTGTTTTATAGGTGTCTGAGGATGTGTTCATTTTTCTTCATTCATTTTCTTTTAGTTCCCCGGACTGGGTAATCTGACTGGCCTATCAGCAAGTTCACTAAATCTCTCTTCTGTCTGCTCAAATCTGCTGTTAGTCCCATGAAGTGAATTTTCTACTTCATTTATTGTACTTTTCAGCTCCAGAATTTTTAATGATTCTTTTCTTACACTTAATTTCAATCTCTGTATTAATATTCTCTACTTTCTGAGATATTGTTCCCAATCTTTAATTGTTTAGGCATGGTTTCCTTTAGTTCCTGGAACACAGTTTTAACAGCTGATTTAAAGCCTTTATCTGTTAAGTCCAACATGGTACAGGCTTCCTTAGGGTCCAGTTTTATTGACTGCTTTTTTCCCTTGGTCATATTTCTTGGTTACATTTTGTGGTATACATTCCTCTTTCTTTGTCTCATAACTTTTTGTTGGAAAGAAACTTAGTATTTTAAATAATATAATGTAGAAACTCTGGAAATTAGATTTTCCTCTCCTCAGGGATTGTACTTTTGCTGTCTGTTGCTGTTTTGCTATTATTTGTTAGTGACTTTCTTGAACTAATTCTATGACGTCTGTATTCTTTGTCCGTGTGGCCACTGAGATTTCTGCTCAGTTGACTCATTTCAGCTAATGAGTTGACAGATCTCCTTAAATTCCATGCACTAGTAGACTTCTCACCCTTTGGTGAGGTTTTCTGTATGTGTTTTACGGGGCACACATTGAACACTCCAGCAGTTTACAACTCTATCTTACCCTTCTTTTCTGCTCATGTAGAGCCTCAAGATCAGCCAGAGGTGAGCGTTTAGGGCTATCTCAGGTCTCTTCTGACTATGCACATAGCCCTGCACTTACCTGTGGCATTTTAGATCCCGACAAATATGTTGGATTTTTTTCAAGGTCCTCTATGGACATCACTTTTTGAGATTTTCCTTTTGATTATGTTTTGGCCAGCCTCTGGTTTGTCCCAAGTGATATTACCATCTCAAACAGCTTTTATGTTAAAACAGTTGCCACTAATGTTTTTTATGACATGCCCTGAGAATAGAATTTTCCTCAGTGGGTGATACGTGAGGTAAAGACAAGCCTTTGGACGTTTTCATAGAAGCCGCCGTTCAAGTCAAATCCCAACCATTCCATTGGAGTGGAGCTTTTAGGGGAGCTCCACACCCACCTTCCCTCCCTAGGCTGCTAGGCTGTGGGTTTTCCCAGATACTATGGTTTCAAGTCTACTACAGAGCTGAGAAGAGGGAGCTGAGAATGGGGAAAGCTAAAATGCCACAAAACTCACTGTTCTTACTGAGATTCATCTTTTTTTTTTCTTGAATAAACATGCTGTGTTTAAATTTTCATTAAATTCTAGAGTTCTGAAAAAATCAATTTTGCCAATTTTTGCTAGTGTTCTCATTCCTATGATAGAGGATTCCAGAAGGGCTCCCCCTCCTCTATTCTTAAACTAAACATGGGAATTGGAGTTCATCACCAATGCTATGATTTCTGTAAGTAACAGCAACACGACTTAAATTGTTCACATCAATCATTCTCTATTCTAGATACACATTACCTTCAGAGCTTTAAAAAAAACGTTCTCATGCAAGAGCCCTACCCCCAATATTTATATTGAGATTGAAGTTTAGTCATTCATATTTTTTTAAGTTTACTTATGTATTTTGAGAGAGAGAGTGAGTGAATGCAAGTGGGGGAGGGGCAGAGAGGGAGGAAGAGGGAGAGAATCGCAAGCAGGCTCTGCTCTGTCAGCGCAGAGCCTGATGTGGAGCTTGAACTCATGAATCACAAGACCGTGACCTAAGCTGAAACCAAGGGTTGGATGCTCAACCGACTGTGCCACCCAGGTGCCCCAGCATTCCTATTTCTTAAAAAAAATCACTCCAGGTGATTATAACGTGAAACCAAATTATTTATTTTGAATCCCACAACATAAAATAGTATCTTAACATTTCTGAGGCTTCTAATTTGCCAAGTGAATGAATGTATGAATGAAAGTAGTTTTAATGATATAAATAAACATAGATGTATTACCTAATTACAATCAAGGATGTATTTTTGCCAACTCATTCTTGATGGGTTTTAAAATAGGATTGTGGGGCGCCTGGGTGGCTCAGTCGGTTGAGCTTCCGACTTCGGCCCAGGTCACGATCTCACCGTCTATGAGTTCGAGCCCCGCGTCGGGCTCTGTGCTGACAGCTCAGAGCCTGGAGTCTGCTTCGGATTCTGTGTCTCCCTCTCTCTCTAACCCTCCCCCACTCATGCTCTGTCTTGTCTCTCTCTGTCTCAAAAATAAAATAAAACATTAAAAAAAATTTTTAAATAGGATTGAATACATAGTAAAATGTTGCTACCTGAGTTACATATTTTGAATATATTCATAAGGATGATTGATAGGTAGAATCAGATTTCAAGGGGTTATTCCTTAAGTTGATATTTTGTTGTGCAAATTATTGGTAACAAATACATTCTCAAAATATTAGAAAATAAAAACAGCTATTATCATATGCCAGGCACCTTGTTATATGCTTTATGTGTATCCTTCTAACAACCCTTAAGAGATAAATACTATTATTAGCTGCATTTCACAGGTGATGAAATTGAAGCTTAGCAAGTTATGTAGCTTGCTCAAAGCCATATATCTAATAGTGATGAAACGGGACGTGCCCCGAGGCCTTCTCACTATTTGACTTAAACTCTTAAACCAGTGGTTGTCAAACTTTGCTATATATTGAGATCACCTAGAGATATGTATGGATGGGTCCTACCACCAAATCTTTTGATTGAATTGGTATGGGATCTACCCTGGGCTTAGGGAAAGTTAAAAATTCCCCCAGAAATTCTAATGTGCAACACAGTTTGGGAACTACTGCCTCAAGAACTATATTTTCTGCCTCCCTGAGGAATTTTTTAACATAATAATGGTGAGATAAATTACTTACCTCAGAATATCCAGATGTTTCTCAAAGCTTCACATAGAAATGCACTTTAACAAAGTGAAATTTACATCTAAAACTTATCTCTTTTATATGAAAACTGTTCAATCCCTTTTATGCAATAAAAGGAAGCTGGAAATCCTGTAAATGCAGGATGTGAGAGTACTAGCTGTATAATAATTCACTTGTAAAAGATATAGGGATTTTGGCTGACTTCAAAGCTTAATGTGAACAAATAGGGCAACGTAACTGCTGAAATAGTGCATGCGTTTGGCCACGCTGGCAGAAGTTCCTTGTCTAGATCGTGGAAGATAAGAATTCCGATGCACTCTGTTCTGGTCAGACCACATCTGGAGTTGTGTTAAACTCTGGGTGGGTTTTAAGAGGAACTTTGAGGGGCACCTGGGGGCTCAGTTGGTTAAGTATCTGACATCGGCTCAGGTCACGATCTCACGGTTCATGAGTTTGAGCCCTGCGTCTGGCTCTTTGCTGACAGCTCAGAGCCTGGAGCCTGCTTCGGATTCTGTTTCCCTGTCTCTCTGCCCCTCCCCTGCTCGCTCGCTCTCTCTCTCTCTCTCAAAAGTAAATAAACATTAAACAAATTTTTTTTAAAGAGAAACTCTGATAAAAGAGGAGACCTATGAAAATCATTTGACGTGACAAAGTTACACATCACAGAAGATGAGGGAGACAAGTATCTGGCTTCAACTATTAGAACATTCATGCAAATGAGGATTAGTTGCAGTTAGTGTGTTATAAGTCAGGTTCATTATGAGTTAAATAGACTCTTATTTGTCAAACTGAGACATTAACCACATATTTACAGCAAA
This sequence comes from Panthera uncia, assembly GCF_023721935.1. NCBI lineage: Eukaryota > Metazoa > Chordata > Mammalia > Carnivora > Felidae > Panthera > Panthera uncia. The sequence continues at coordinate 24,870,349 of NC_064809.1, read as the reverse complement.
ATGTGATGTTGTAGACCCAACAAGTAAACTTTTAGAAAACAGTCTCTCCATAAATGGGGAGACTCTTGGCATTTTTAGAGTATAGTGTTTCATAGAGTTAATTTTTTTTTCTGTTAAGATTATGGTTTCAAGTTGTTGTTCTTAGCCTTATGCATACAACTCAGTGTTCAGAAGCATCTGACTGGATCTTAACCAGAAATTGCTGTACTCATTTTAATCTGTGTCACTGAGTACAAGTGGAGAAAAGTTCTATATATATTTAATGTTAAAAATTAAATATATATGTGTATGCACACATAGATTTATATAATAGCCATTTTATGATAATATGACTTAGATTTGTTTAGTTCTTTGTACAAGTTGTAAGCATTTTTCAAAGACATCATCGGTTAAGAATGTCATTTAATTAACTCTATAAGCCTCTGGATACACAATGGTTTCTCACAGTTTAGACCTCCTCATTAATAGAACACTGTATCTAAAGCAGAATCAACACAGGACATAGTAAAATGGCAAAATCACAGTTCTCTGTGGCATTTAAGAAAATTATCTTAAATTAGGCTAGGAAAGTAGAAAAAATCAGAACCATTGAATTTATTCTCTTTATTTTTCTTGTGATTTAATTTGATAAAGCTACCTACAAAGTACAATGAATTTTCTGCTATCTGAATCTACACTGTGAGGACTGAATCATTTATTTTACTTGAAATTAATTTACTTTTCCTTCAGTTCAGAATGAAAAAGTACTAACTGATATCCTAACTTTGATTTTTGAAGAACTACATTTGAAAGTGTAAAGCAGTTCTAAATCAGTAAATTTTTTTTTAAGCCGTAGGACTTAACTTCTAGAAACAGAACAAGGATCTTATTGTGATAGAGCCACACAAACAGTCTGTTCTCCTTATGTGTGTGTGTGTGTGTGTGTGTGTGTATGTGTGTGTGTGTAGTATTTAGAATTTTAAAAGCATTTGATATATTGAATATACTTTTAGGACAAGATTTGCCTGTTCAGTTTTGGTTTCTCTGACATGCTGTTCGAATGTGAATGTAGCATTTTTGGAATTTTTTATATGCAATGTGCTATTTTTAAATCTTTTTCAAATACTGTATTATGCATTGTATGGTGTCTGTATGGCACAAAACAGTGTTTTTATAGCCCTCCTGGTTACAAATTTTTGTTCTTAAGTCATGTTACGCTTGCCTTGTATGTGCTTTAAAGTTGCATTATGTATATCTCACCTCATCAGAAAACTGCCAGTTCTTTTTGCTGGAGGCAAGAGAAGGAATTTCATACCCATTAATTTAATTGCTCTTTGCCAAAACATCCAATTTTCTGTTTTATTCATTAATCTGTAAATAATGTCTTAATATTTTCCTATTAGTTGAATTTCAACCAGAAGTATTTTGTTACTTTATATTTTTCATCCTATTTTGTGTATTTGACTTGATTTGGGTTCATTGAATTTGACACCTTTTCCTACTTATTCAACCATTCAAACTTTAATAGCAGTATGAAGGTGTTTCATATTCTCTTTCAGTTACTGTTTTTATTTGTCTTAGGAACTGTCATTGGCAAAGTAGCTTCATCTCTTTGGAATTGTTAACCCTCTAAATTGTGAAGATTCTTCTGACTGTTTATAAACTAGGTATAACCCGGTAAATATTAATTGTTGAGACTTGCAGGTCTAAAACACAGTGTATAGTGAAAAGACATGAAATGAGAAATCAGGAAACATACAGTTGATTTTTAGTTTTGTCACTGACTATTCATGAACCTTGAGCCTTCCTGTCTGTAAAATGAGGACATCATGCCTCCCACAGGCAGAGCTGTGAGGATCAGAGGAGACATGCATGAGGAAGTCCTTTGTAAACTGCAAAAAGTTAGACTTTGTTATTGTTATGACTAATATTATTCTAATTGAGGGTTTTTGCATTAGAGATGAAAATTTGAATTGTGCATAACCAATATCACACCAGTGGCAAAATTGGCAAAGACTAGTTTTTAAGATATGTGAGAAGGTGGAAAATGTGTTGAATTTGCCCAGTCGTTTAGCATTAGTGAAAGACAGTATTGGCAGAATAATTACTTTTTCCATCCTTAAATATACTGTCTCCCTTTCCATAGAAACTATGTGAGGCAAGATGTCATATGTTTAGAATCTTTAAACCTAAAAAGAAAAACAGAGAGAGAGAGATCAAGACGGGGGGTGGGTCCTTACCTTCCAAACAAACTTTGGCAGGACCTGTATGCTTGAGTCTTAACATTTCACTGTCCCACAGATTGTAAACATTATAAGACCTTGGTGAGCCATGCCCATGATCTCATTGAGACTTTGGCTCCCTCTATCTCATACCATGCACCTTAGGAAGTTCTTGGAACAGAAGCAGATGTGATCACTTTTGTTATTTCTGCCAGTATGGCCCCAGTGCTGTGGCTGATAAAGCAGTGAGACAACCAGAAGTCACTAGATGATGAGGTCGAAGTGGTCTTATCCATTTATATTCCATTTTATGTAGTTACATTATTAATGCATAATGAATGCTTTTTGCTTTTTAGTGATTGTGACTGCGGCTAAGTATCTTAAAGTCATAGTCCCCTTATTATTTTTATTTTTTCACAATTCCACAAAGATTTATTGGAAGTCTACTGTGTGACAGACACCAGACTGTATCCCAAGTGAGAGTCAGAGAATAAGACCAGGCAACTCACAAATTAATGGGGAAAGGACCCATAAGAAACAACTGCAATAGAATGAAAAAAATGGCTATAGATACCTTTGGTTTTAAATAGCCAAAGCAGAATTTAGGCCTGGTTGATTCAGCAGTTTGACAATGTCATCAAGGACCCCAGGCTATTTTCCTCTGTCTGCTCTGCCTTTCTCAGTGTGACCTGCGATTATTCCTTATGATAAATAGGAGAACTTCCAGAAGATTCCTAGGAGACCTCATCTCAGAACGCACTGGCCATAATTGGGCCATATCTAGCCTACTCCTAAACAAATAATGGCAGAGGCAACGAGACTTCCGTGATAGGCTTAGGCCAATCAAGAGTTACATCTGGGGTATAGATGCATTTTCTCCAGGTGCTTCTGTGTGAGAGTTAGATACCCAAATAAAATCAAGGCTTGGGAAATACGGGAGAATGAGGGAATGGATTTTGGATAAAATAATCTATAGGAATGTAGAGGGGAGGAAATGAATTTACTGAGAAGGGGAGTTGGGGGAGGGAGTGAATTTTATGGAGGAAATGTTATTTAAGCTGCTATTAAAAGGAGTCAGTTTTGAGGGCTGAGTAGGAGTTTCTAGTTTAGAAGGGCATCCAGGTAAAGAAAATAACATAGTCAAAGATGTAAAAGAACATGGCACCAGTATTCTTAGAGGCTGCAATATATTTATGCAAAAGGGTATACTGGGAAATAAGACCAGCAGGTGAGGTTTAGAGAGATAGGGAAAATACTTGAATGTCATGCTAATGATTTAAACCTCATCCTGAAGGAAATGAAGCCAATAGGGCATTTTAAGAAATCGGTCATCCTTTTGTCTATGTCTTTTTAGTCTTTTGGAGATCTGACAGTCAATGTCAAGGGGATTCCTCAGAAGGGCCTGTGTTAACACATTCCCTGGAGTCTTCCACGTTTATAACAGTTTTATATTTTTTTTAATGTTTATTTATTTTTGAGAGAGAGAGCACAAGTGGGGGAGGGGTAGAGAGAGAAGGAGACACAGAATCTGAGGCAGGCTCCAGGCTCTGAGCTGCCAGCACAGTGCCCGATGCGGGACTTGTATCCATGAACCACAGGATCATGACCTGAGCTGAAGTTGGACGCTTAACCAACTGAGCCACCCACGTGCCCCAATAACAGTTTTATACTTGAAGGTCATTTTGGCCAGATACTAGGACGTTGATTCACATTTTCTCTTATGTAGTTTACATATGTTATTCCTTTCCCTCTGCATAAAAACATTCCTATTAAAAGGCTAAGGATATCTTATTCTTTCCCTTAGAAGTGACTTGGTCTTTTGCCTAGATGACCAAATAATTTTTTTTATTAAAGTCCAGCAGTTGTACTAGAATATTTCTCTATGTTAGCACATTCTGGGCCAATTTTCCCAGGTACATAGGGTGACTCTCAGGTTTTATTTATTTCAGGAGAGAGTTTTCTTGAATCCTGGTTTTCAAAATTTGCTCCATTGTATTGCTTTGTTCCCTTCTTAGGGACTCACTATGCATATGTTATTTTCTCTGCCTAGTCTTTTCAATTTTTTGTTAGCTTTTTCCCTATCATTTTTTTTTAAGTTTATTCATTTATTTTGAGAGAGGCAGAGACAGTGTGAGTGGGGGAGGGGCAGAGAGAGAAGGAGAGGGAGAGAATCTCAAGTAGGTCTCACACTGGCAGCACAGAGCCCAAAGCAGGGCTCAAACTCACGAACCTGTGGGATCATGACCTGAGCTGAAACCAAGAGTTGGATGCTTAACCGACTGAACCACCCAGGTGCCCCCCTCCCCCAACCTCTGTCACCTTGGACTCCACATATTCTATTTATTTAAAGGTATTACCCATTATATTTATTAATTTTTATGTTCCTTCTGGTTTACTATTCATTTTCAGAATGAATTCTGCTTTTATGTCTAATTCTTTGTAGATGGGTTTCACCTGCCCTTAACAATTGTTTTTTTTACTAATCACCCAATTTATAAGCTTTGATAATTCTAATTAACATTTTCTTTTCATTGCTTCTGTAATTTTCTTTCAGCTCATTCCTTTTCTTCTAGTAATTCTGTATGGAAATTGACCATAGTCTTTTTGTTTTGCTCATTTTTAAGTGCAGTGAGTTTTCGTGGTGTTTTGAGAGGGAGATGTGGACCAGGGTGGCATTTCTAATTTCATGGTCCTCAAGATCCCATTTCTGTTACTTTCCCAGTGATGGAGAGCAGACTCAGACTGCTTTGTTCCCCTCCTCTCTTTCTACCTGGACTCTATCATTCCTTCATCCCTCTGTCCCTGCCGTGCTCTATTTGTATGCAGCTCCCACTAGTTTCTCCTCAGTGCAGGCTTCAACCTAGAAGGAACCTTCAGTTTGTAGTATAACAAGTTCAAAGGATTCAGACCACAGAATGCTCCAGCACCATCAGACCTGGAGGCATTTTGGTCTTATTCATTAATCAGTGTGGGCTCCCTGGTTCCAGGGCCTTTACAAGTCCCTCTTTCTGCAGATTTCTGGTTTCTTAGAACATGTGGGCTTTGTAATTTCAGTAGTTTGCCCCGATCTGCTTGTATTTGGGGGTCTGTGACGATATCTTTTCATCTAGCATTTCTGTGCTTTTTGTTTTGCTGCCACTAGTGTGTCTGTTTTCTGAGAGAGTCTCAAAAATTATGCCACCATCATCTTCCCAGAATTCCTTCAGTCTTTCTTGAGAAAGAAAAATCGTTCTGTAGTTTCATAATTGACTAATATATTAGCTTATTGACACACATAACATCACTTAAAAAAGTGGAGTTTGGGGGCTGCACTTTGGAAGTTCCCTGCAATTCTAAGAGCCATTGTTTTTGCTTTTGAGTTTACTCATGCATCCGGACCAAGTACATCATTAAGATTATGAATTTATTTCGTTTGGACCAATGACTGCAGTATTGTAGAGTGGCTTCGGGGCCAGGCAGATGTGGATTCCGATCCCACTCTGCCGTGTATCCTTCTTGTACTTTGCACATATTTATTTCTCTAAGGTTTTCCTCACCTACAACATGGAAATAGCACTACAGCAACTACCACTGCTAAGTGCTTCAAATGGCAACGTGGATTAATTTATGTGGGATATTTGGCCAAAGGTTAATAAATTAGCTTTTACAGTCTTTTGATTTGATTGTGCCTTAGTGCACAGAAGTGTAATGAGGTGACAGTGTAGAATTCGGTTGAAAGTATAATCATTTGTTTTATATAACAAGCTTTATCGTAGAATTTTAGGGAAAATGGCAGATATTTTGTAAGTAATTTTATTAACGCATCAGAATGTGAAAGTGTGTCCTGTATTTACATGTGGTATTGAGAACAAGGCCACTAATATTGTTTGCACAGTCCCCATAGCAGGCAGGAAAGGCAGCGTGTTGTGGAAAAGATACTTTCCACTTACACTTGGGAAGAACCTGAGGGGGTCCTGCCTTCACCATTCCCTAGAAGTTTAGTTTGGTTCATTATGTCCTCAGAAAAAGCTTCCTTTTGTAGCTGTGAGTTTGCAAGTTCATTCAATGGGGTTTCTAGAAACTTGCCAGAAACTTTCACAAAAACTCGGCATACAAAGATAAACAAAGGCAAATAAATTTAAGTCACTCCTGCAGAGAGCAGTAAATGCTATAACATGGAAGAACCAGGTGTTATAGTAAGAGCAGCTTAATCCAGACTCACAGTTCAGGAAAGCCTCCCTAAAGAGAACATTACCTTAGTTGGTAGCCGAGGCTATGTGGAAAGTCCCAAGCTAGTGGGGAAGTAGACAAAAAAGCCATGGGCAAAGATACAGAGACATGCAAGTGGCACATTTGAGGACATGAACTTGAAAGACTGATGTTCCTAATATTGGCTGAAGTTCAGACTCACAAGAGAGATTAAAAAAAAAAAAATTCATAGGCCCCATCCCAGACTTAATGAGCCACATTCTCAGAGAGTGAGTGTCAGAATTCTGATTATTAACTCCTGGGCCAGGGGATGGGGGTGGGGGGTTGGGGTGGGACTGGCTTAGGGCTCATGTGTAGGGGGTTGGAAGAGGGGATCAAGGCAGAGAGGTGAGGCAGGAAAGCCAGGGGCACACACACCATGAAAAGCTTGTAAACCACATGTGGAGTTTGTTTTTTATCCTAAGGGCAAGAAGAATTGCCTAAGGGCAATGAAAGAATTGGGGAGATAGGGGAATGAGATGTTCAGATTTATGATTATAAAGTTCATTAAGATTACTAGAACACAGACCCTTGAGGGACACAGTCTAGTTTATGGTATTCAACATCTTTGAAACCTCAGTCTTTAAAATCTAAAATGGAAATAATATCTGTTCTGTGTGGTTTTTGTGTGATTTAACTGAGATAATGTATGCAAAGTGCCTGATACATGATTGGCACTTAGAAGGTATTAGTTTCTCTTTGGAAACTCCTTCTTGACTTTATCTCCCCAACTCCATAGAACGCCCCCCCAACCCAGCCACACACACACAACTCCAGTACAGCTCTTTCTGCCCATGGTTCCTGTCCCCATGCTTTAATAAAATCACCTTTTGCACCAAGAAAAAAAAAGGTATTAAGTTCTTGAGAAAGCCCCAGAGCCAAATAATTGGACATCACACAGCCACCACCATACCATACATTAGGGAGGTGAGGATTTCTGGGCAACCATCCGTTTTCAGGTTCCTCTGGCAAATTCTTTTCCCACCCACACTTGCAGCACTGACACAGAGAACCCACTTCTCCCTCACTCGCCATCTCTCACATGCATTATTTCAGTTATGGTCTCCATACTGACAACTTCCAAGTCTATGACACAAGCCCGGTTTTCTTTCCTGAGCTCCAAAGGCATATATGCAACTGACTTCCGGATGTTTCTGCTTAAATATCTTGTAGGCATTTCATTCAAATTAGGCCTCCTAATATCAAATACCATCCTTTCTCACCGTAAGAACACAAAACAACACCCTGCCTTTCCAACATGAGAACCATGGGGCCAAACCAAAAACATGGGCATCACCATCAGATCACTGGTCCTCATCGTCTCCAGTTGGTGCTCACCAACCCACACCCCTTTCTCCAGGTCCAGACTATAACCTGCATCCAAACTGCCACCACCTCTTAAGTGACTTTAATGAAATAGCCTCTGAGTCCCCAGCACATTCTTTGCCCCAACCTCAACTCTGCAATCCTGAGAGAGCTATTGTGATACAAAATTGATAAAATGCCCTCTCCCACTCTTCCCCCACAAGACACACACTTAAACCTTTTCAGTGGCTTTCTCATGCCCTTAAAATGATGTCTATACTCTCTGCCAAGGCTAACAGTAAAGAGCCTTCAAGATCTCAGGAAGTATCATTTTCTCCCATTCTCCCTTTCATACTTATGCTCTAGCTACACTACACTGAAGAAAGAAAAAAAAAAAAAAAGTGCCTCCTCTCTCATTCTCAGGTCTGTTTCATGATTATTCCTCCATCCTGAATCCCCTCCATCCTGGATAACTCCTTATCTTTTAGACTTTAGTTTACCAACATTCTCTTGGGGCGGGGTACGTCCTTGAATGCCTCCCTTGTTGTGTGTCATTGTAGTATCTTTACCTCTTTCCTCTTAGTGCTGTTCATTACACTTATCTCCTAATGCCACTCTTCCCCACTGGATGGCAAGCAACATGATGGCAAAAGAGCATGCACAGTCAATCTACATTCTTCACAAAGTCTGTTTGGGAATTTTCACCCTGTTGCTAAAATTTTTGTAACCCTGAAATCAATACTCACAGCACTCCCATGGTCATTCTTGGACGTGCACGGCAAGGTGAAAATTTTGAGTTGCCCAAAATGCACATTCTCAGCTGAGGTTGAACAAGATGACTCTCTGCCTTTTTGTTGTTAGCTCCCATACTGTTAACAAGCATCAATTTTGTTGTCTAGTTAGTGCCATACTTTTCACATCTTTGTGGGTTTTGTTGGTGATTTCACTATTTAACATGGCCCCTGTGTGTGGTACCCAGTGCTCTCTAGTGTTCCTAAACCCAAGAAGGCTGTGCCTTTCAGAGAAAATTCATGTGTTAGATAAGCTTCCTTCAGGCATGACTTATAGTGTGGTGGTGTCCATGAGTTCAGCCATGGACTCACCATGAGTTCAGGTGTCCATGAGTTGATGAATTAACAATATATGAAATAAGATAGCCTAAGTGGAAAAACCCATAAAACAAGGTTATCTATTGATCAGTGATGTATTGATCTGTTGACCTAACACTGCATTCCCCCTAGAAACAATGGTTCAGTATTTACTAACTCAGTTTTTGTGATGACTTCGTAAAGCATAACTACTGCAAATAAGAATAAGCTGTATTTTACTAACTTCTGTATTCCCAGTAGTTAGCATGGTAACTCTCACATAATAGTTATTCAATAAATATTTGTTGAAGTTGAATCGTGTGGTTATATACATATGCAAACATACATAGAAATTATGTATAATAAATAAATTGAATTTTTTATACCAAAGGTGTACTTAACAGCCTTATCCTTACTTTCTGCTTTTTTGAAAAAAATGCTAATCAAAAGATTATTTTTGATAACATCTTTTGTTTTTGATTGTTCTCTAGGATGCTGGAGAAATGGTCCGTTCCTTTGTTGGTGGTTTGGAACTTGTTGTCAATTTACTGAAATCAGATAATAAAGAAGTTTTGGCAAGTGTATGTGCTGCTATTACAAATATAGCAAAAGATCAAGAAAATTTGGCTGTTATTACAGATCGTGGAGTTGTCCCTTTATTGTCCAAACTAGCAAATACAGTAAGTAACACATCCTTTTATTTTAAATGTATATGGTCTTAAGATATCATGGGGTAGTGGTAAAAACCATAAACTTAGAGTCCGGAGACCTGGATTCAAGCTTAATATCCATCACCTATGAGGTATGAGATTTTGGTCAACTAATTTAATGTCTCCGAGACTGATCAATGTGAAAGTGTGTTCTAACTGTACAATTTAATATGCAAGATCCTTGTAAAATATAGGCTGTTTTTTATTTGTCACTGGCAAGTAAAGTAGTGCCAAATATAAGTGTTATTATAGAAGTGTTAACTATCATTTTCCATCACCACCATCATTATCATTCATTATCCTTAAGATGATTGTTCATGCCAACATTACAAGTTAAATGCTCTTCCCCAGGCTTAGCAAGCTTGGATTGATGGCATTCTTGAACTAGAAGACTTTGGCAACCACTGTATTATTTATTCAGAGCTGTGCCAGATAGAATAAGCAGCCTTGAGAGATAATGACTTCACCACGATCAGAGGTATTTGAGCATAGCTTGGGCTACCTCTTGGCAGGAAAGTCGTAGAGCAGAAATTCAATCACTGGAAGGATGCTTGGTTTAGAAGACTTTTTAGTCTAATTCTGAGTTCCTAAGAATAACTGCCAGATTCAGTTAAGGACACCAAGTTGTTGCCTCAATCAAGAGAATAGTACAATTATTAAGCAGAAAACTGTATCCTATTTGGTTATATTATACCTATTGCAGTTAATTACATACAAAAAAAAGGATATAGTGTGTATAAAGGATAAAGGAAAATGGCGGACTCAAACATATCATTGTTTGCTGCACTGTCTTCTCCCTCTAGGAAACCAAGGTATATTACTGATGTAGAAGTATTCCTAGGGTGAAAGTATAGGGTGAATCTACCTATGCCAGTTAAATGAAATGCTCCCTTAAGAATGTCCAGTATTCTTTAACTACTTTTCTTTTTTTATTAAAGCACTTGCTCAAAAGGAAATCAAACCTTGAGCAAATAACAAATGCCAGGCACTTGATTGCTTTTGAGTGTATTAACTATGTTCAGTAGTCAATTAAAAAAAGTTAAACATTTTTTAAAGTCATAAGAAGAAAATTCAGGATTGAACGTTGGTCCATCGGGGCCACCAAAATACTAATTTCTTTCAAGACACCACCTGAATAGCCACTTAGCCCTTCTCCCTTGACTCACTGGCATTTTATTGGATAATAAACAGGTAGCACAGAAACATGACCTCACGGGTTCTTGGCAATGCATGTACCACAAATAATTTCCTTTGTGCAGAATAATGATAAACTGAGGCGTCATCTAGCAGAAGCTATTTCACGGTGCTGTATGTGGGGCAGAAATAGAGTGGCCTTTGGCGAGTACAAAGCAGTGGCTCCATTAGTGCATTACCTGAAATCAGATGACCCCAATGTGCATCGAGCAACAGCTCAAGCCTTGTACCAACTCTCAGAAGATGCCGACAACTGTGTCACCATCCACGAGAATGGCGCAGTAAAGGTACAGTTGATTGACTTTGTGGTTTAGTCCAATGCAGGTGTACAGAGGCTGGAAAGAGACTTATGTAACAATAGAGTTTAATTGATGGGGGATATTTGGACACACAAAACTGCCCATGTGTTGGATCATGGCTGCAGCTGAACCATGTGTTAGTATGGTTTATGCTGCAGGAAAGTTAGAGATCGAATTTTTCTAAATCAAAGATTATAAAACATACTCACTTTAGTAATTGCTCTATAATCTGAATTTGATTAAGGAAATGGATAGCCCATTAATAATTAGTGGCACTCATAATTCCACTTAATATATTATTTACTTAGCACTTAAATAAAATACTGGCATGAACTCAATAGCAAAGGAGCTGACTGAAACAACTAGACTATAGTTTGACGGCCTTAACTGTGACAGCAAAGGACCATTTCAAAGACAGATTTTTTCGAAAAAAAATCTGTGCATCAAATTTTCTTTGCCTATAATCAATCAATACACAGGTAAGAGAGCTTCTGCACATAGACTTTATATATCTATGCATTCTGTTATTGAACAGGACTCGCACAACCTAACATGCCATCAGTACAGTCTTTAAAAACAATGAAACTATAAAAATTAAGTACCCTGGTACATATGCTTAGACAATTGCCAGTTCGTTTAAGAAGAGAATTTCTAGGCTACTCAAAGTCTTAAAATTCAATAAGGTTTACAGTTTAATTGACATAAATGCCAGCTGCACATGCAATTCTGAGTTATTTCCTCTTAACGCAAGTCAAGAGATAATCCAAAATCACTTAGGAATTGTATTCTGCTATGTAAAGTAATGAAACTGTGTTCACCGACCCACACAGCTTACATGTATTAGAAAAAGAAGGCAATAAAAATAATTAGGGGGAAGGGACAGGAAAGAGAAAAGCAAAGAAAGAAAATAGGGTTTGTTCTGCTCTAAAACCCTTTCCTGTGTCATCTTAAGGTATCTTGAGGGCCTGTCCATCTCACCTATTTGCATTCCTAACTACCAGCTATTTCTACTGGAGAAAAGAACAGGACGTTTTTTTGTAAGTTACTCGTCACCATATAGCGGCAGGCCAAATCGTGAGGTCTCCCTCTTGGGACCGTGGGGGCAGCATATGGACCTGTGTCTCCCTTCTCTGGTTTTCTTTAAGGAGGAAAAAAATGTGGATGTGGTGAGTGGGTGTTGGTAGAATAAATGGGGTTTGGTGCTTGGCTATGGGGAATAAAGGAAAGGGTTGAGTCAAAAATGACTCCAGGTTTTAGGCTAGGTGAAGAGGAAGATTCTATTAGCCAAGATCATGTAAGAAAATATTTGGCACATTTAGGTGGTTATAGTACCTGAGGTGAATATGTTACAATGTGTAACTGCTCACATTTCTGACTCCAAATGCATATACACTTTATCCACTATGTTGGCAAATCCCTGGTTGTTTTCATTCATAACTGCTGTACCTTTCTAGTCAAAAGCATATAGTGTTATTTCCCAGTCCTACATACATTCCTGCCGTAGCTGCCCATGAGTGATGCTGACAGGCTCTTTGACAATTACCAGAGTCATCCTGTCACCCAGTTCATAAGTTATTTATCCTAGAGCTAGTTCCTTCATCATACAATTTCCTTAACAGCAGCAGCTGATGTTATACAAGCTATGTGTCTCATGCCAACTGATGTTTATTCCATAATAACAGTGAACAGGCTTGAGGGTCTGGAATAGATTGGTATCAGTTTCTACTGTGTTCAATTTAAATGGTCAGTTTGAATTTCAGGTCTGGAGCAGCGCTGTTCAGTGGAAATGTAATGCAAGCCACATATGTAATACTAAATTTTCTAGGAGCTAGAATTTCAGAAAAGATAAAAAGAAACAAATGAAATTACTTTTAGTAATGTATTTTATTTAACCCAATGTATCCAAAATATTCTTCAACATTTAATCAATATTAATTTTTTCTTGTATTTGTGTTTTATACTTATGATACATCTCAAGGGGGACTGGCCACATTTCAAGGTCTCACTAGTGACTAGTGGCTTTCTTATTGGACAGTGCAAGTCTAGAGGCAGGAGAGAAGGGAAGATCGGGATTATCAGTGAGAGGTAATTAAGTCGTAAGTGAGGGTGAATAAGTTGTTTTTGGCAGAGAGTTTAGAGAAGCTGGGGAAATGTCTACATTTGCATTCACAGAGCATATAGGTAGGAAGAAGAGCTGTCAAGATAACTTCAAGAAGTTAACAGGTTGTCTAGGAGTTCTGGAAGCCAGAGGAAGAGGGAGTTTCCAAAGGGTTTGTGTTTAAATACTGTTAAGCGGTCAACAAGGATTTCCTGACTCAATTATGTTGAAAAATAATCCTGGAGTTAGAGCCTTTCCAGGTAAGACTCTTCTATACACCCTGAGAAATCTCCTGTTCTGGTAAATGCAGCATGAGAAGAATAATATAATCCTTATCCTCTTTATGATTTTACACAAACCTCCTTCTCAAAAGCATCAGCCCACGGTCTTGCATCGTTACAAAGCCTTGTGAACGTGGATGCAGATCTGTTGGCAATTCTGCTGAAAGTGTGAGAAGTCTAAGGGATGTACCAAGGTTATTTGCTAATTATAACAAAACCATAACACAGGAAAGTCATACAAGGAGGGAAAGAAGTTGCAGGAAAAACTTCTGAGCAAGATGAGCAAAACTTCACTGAGCAAGATGAGCAGAAAAAGTGATCAGATAGAAAGATGATGAGCACCTATAAAAGGCATTAAGCTCCCTTCCCCATTATAATGTTGGATTTGTTTTGCAAATATCTATACCAGGCAGGTGAAAGCTACATTATGACCTGTAACTTTCTGGAAGGCAGGAAATTGAAGAGATTGCAGAAAATACAACCAGAAGTGGGTCCAACAGAGAGAGGGAGGAGCAGTTCAAGTTGGGTGGAAGGAAAAGGTTGTCTTGGCAGCCTCCTAGACTCAGCACATGAAGTGGCACTGCAGAGAGTGTGGAAGATGAACCTTGAAGCCTGGCACAGGAAAAGAAAAATATCACTAACACTTTTGAGTCAGGTAAAGGGACTTCAGAGGCTAAGATCACCCAGTAATTCTCACAGTAATGCAGTCCACATACTTAATGTTTGATTGAACTGTAATATTTTCTGTTAATTAAAACTCTTTATGCAACTTTGTGGTCTTGTGTACTTTCCTCACACTCCAGATACTCCCTGGAGTGCTGGGGCTAGTCTGTTGGTGATATGCTATTAAATTACTTAGTTAGCACTAGTACGTATGAGTGACTATGTGATGATACCAAATATGGAGTTATATATAGACTTGCTTCTGATTGGCTTTTTCCTGTTATTTGCATTTATCCTTTAAAGTGAGAAAGAAATGTAAAAATTACTTAAGGATTCCAGCAAGTTAGATTTTTAACTCTAATATTTTATATATATATATGTATATATATATATATATATATATATACACACATATGTATATACATATATACATGTATATATCTCAAATGTTTTCCCTATTTCATTTTTATTTAACTTAAAACATGTGATAGCTTTATAAATGACACATACATGCACATGTTTAGAAGGTCAATTTGAAAAATTTTAATGTATATATGAATACCCAGAAGCCATTATTAGATCAAGATAATGACTTCCCCCCAAAGTTGATGTTGATGAAGTTCTATTTGTCTTTTTCTTTTTTAAATGGGGTTATGTCCAAGAAATATTTGCCTAATACACAATCACAAGGATTTTCCATGTTTTGGTATGGAAGTTTTATAACTTTTTGGTTCTGCATTTAAGTCTGTGAACGATTTTGCATCAATTTTTGTTTATGATCCTAGGGGGCACCTGAGCATCATTTGTTGAAATATACCCTTTCCCCACTGAATCTCTTTTGTAATTGGGGGAAAAAATTTAGTTGACTATATCTGCTTTGTTCCATTATTCTGTTTGTCTGTGTTTACACCAATACCACATTGTCTTAATTACTATATTGTTATAGTAAGCCTTAAAGTTAGGTAGTATACATTTTCCTACCTTTTTCTTTTTTTAATTATTTTGGCTATTCTAGTTTTGTACATTTCCATAAGAATTTTTAAACCAGTTTGTTAATTTCTACAGGAAATGCTTTCTGAGATTTTGAGATGGCATTGAATTAGGGGAAAATTGACATCGTAACATTATTGTCATCTGACTCATAAAGAAGAAATATCTCTCCGTTATTTTTGTGTTATTTATTTCTCAGCAATATTATGTAATTTTCATCACATAGGGTTTTTACATCTTTTGTCAGATTTACCCCTATGTAAATGTTTTTGATGCTACTCTAAGTGGAATTTTTAAAATTTCAATTTCTAATTGTTCATTGTCATTATGTAGAAGTTTAATTGATTTTGTGTATTAATCTTATATCTCACGACCTTGCTAAATTCACTTATTTGATCTAGTAGGCTTGTGGAGATTCTGCATAAATTTTCTATGTAGATTTTCTACACAGACCAGGGATTGGCAAACATTTTCTCTAAAGGGCCAGATAGTAAATATTTTAGGCTTTATGGGCCACATAAAGTCTCTGTTGCAGATTCTTCTTTTATTGTTGTTATTATTTACAACTATACAAAAATGTAAAAACCATTCTTCATTCTTTGAAGCCATACAAAAACAGATTGTCAGTTGCCAGTGTCTCACATAAACAATCATGCCATCTACAAAAAAAAGACTTCTTTTTCTTCTTTTCTAACCTGGATGCCCTTTATATATTCTTGCCTGACTTCATGGGCCAGAAGTTCCTGTATATCGGGGAAAAAAGTGGTAAGAGCAGATATCCTAGTCTTATTCCTTATTTTGGAGGGAATACAATCAGTCTTTCACCATGAAGTTTACTGTTAGCTATAGGTTTTTGTTAGGTGACTTTCATCAGGATAAGTTTCTTTCTATTACTACTTTAATGAGGATTTTTTTTTTAATCAGGAATAGATACTGGATTTTGTCAGATGCTTTTTACTATATCTATTGAGATTGTCTTATGGTTTTTCTTTTAGAGTTTGTTATCATAAAGAATCATACTGATTTGGTTTTCAAATGTTAAACCAACCCAGCATTCTTGGGATGAATCCACTTGGTCACAATATATTATCCTTTTTATACATTGTTGAATTTAATTTGCCAAAATGTTGCTTAGAGTTTTGCATCTATGTTCATGAGGGATATTGGTTTGCAAGTATTCTTTTCTGGTAATGTCTCCTTTTTGCTATCACAGTAATGCTTCAGTAAATGAATTGGAAAGTGTTCCTTCCTCTTCAGTTTTCTGGGAGAATTTTATAGCACTGGTATTATTCATCCCTTAAATGTTTGGTAGAATTCACAAGTTAAGCCACCTGAACCTAGTTTTCATTTTCGAAGGTATGAAACTTCAAAGCCAATTTCTTTAATCAATATAGAGCTGTTCAGGTTATTTCTTTCTTTCTGAAATATTTCTTGAAATATTTGTGTGTTTCAAGGAATTAATTCACTTCATCTAAATTCTCAAATGTATTGGCATAAACTTGTTCATAATATTCTCTTATCCTTTAATATAGATTTATAATCTATAGTTATGACATTTTTTTCACTCTTGGTATTAGTAATGTTTGTCTTTTCTCATGATCAGTCTAACTAGAAGCCTATCAATGCTACTATCTTCTTGAAGAACTTTTGTTTCTTTGATTTAATCTCTTTTTCTGTTTTTTATTTTATTGATTTCTAATGTGATCTTCTTATTTCCTTTCATCTGATTACTTTGGGGTTTCATTTGTTCTTCTTTGTCTACTTTCTTAAAGTAAAAACTAAGATTATTGATTTGATAATTTAGTCTTTTCTAATAATGATATTTAGTTGTATAAATTTTCCTCTAATACTATTTTGGCTGCCTCTCAGAAATTTTGATGTCATGTTTTTATCTTCATTCAGTTAAGAATACTTTTATAGTTTCCCTTTTGATTTCTTCCTTGACCCATGGATTATTTAGAAGTGTGATATTTAGTTTTTAAATATTTGAGGATTTTAATTGGTCTGTTACTGGTTTATAATTTAATTCCATTGTAGTCAGAGAACGTATATTACTTGACGATTTTAGTGTGAGATTTGTTCTGTGACCCAGAATATGGTTTAACTTGTTAATATTCCACATGTACTTGAAAAAAATGAGCATTCTGATGTGGTTGATAAAGTGTTCTATAAAGTTTAATAAGGTCCAGTTGATAAATATTGTTCAAATATTCTACATCTTTGTTGATTTTATAACTACTTGTTCTATCAATTATTATGTGAGGCAAATGTGTTAACCAGTACATTACAGAAATACCCATTATTGTGGATTTGCCAATTTTTTTCTCACAATTCTATCAGTTTTTTCGTTATGCATTTTGAAACTCTTATTAAAGTGCAAAAGTATTTAGGAATAGTATGTCCTCTTGATGACCCCTTTATATGTATGAAATTACCTGTATACCTTGGCATATTCTTTGCTTTGAAATATGCCTTTTCTGCTATTAATAGAGAAACTCCTGCTTTCTTTTGGTTAGAATTAGCATGCTAAATTCTATACCTGTTTCTAAGCTTTCTAATTCTAATCCAAATTGGCTATTTGTGGGCAGCATTTAATTGGGACTTGCTTTTTTTTTATTCATATCACTTCTGCCTTTTGGGGGGAGGGTGTCTGCACTATTTACATTTAATGTGCTATTGACATGGTTGGCTTTAAATGTCATTTCATTTGTTCTTCTCTTTTTCCTTTCCCATCTTTTATTTTTGTCATCTTCTTGGCTTAATTGAACATTCGACTTTATTCCTTTTTTTGTTATTTATTTGTTTAGTTTTTATTAGTCATGATTCTTTGTTGTTAGATGAATGGTTGCTTTAGAGTTTATAGTATACATATATAATTCCGCACATCATCTTCACATTATATTATACACAGAAACATATAGTTGAAGAATCATACAACACTGTGCCTCCACTTGTGTCCTCCTGACTTTTGTGCTTTTTCTCATGCATTTGACTCATACATGTTGTAAACTCTACATTGTTCTTGTTTTGGGCTATAAATGACCGATTATAAATTACAGAGATTTAAATAAATTAGAAAAAGTGCTATTTACTCCTTTCTATAAATGCAGATTTTCATCTGGTATCATTTTCTTTCTGCCCAAAACACTTTTAACATTTCTTGTAGTACAGCTCTGTTGATAAATTCTTTCATTTTTAAGTGTTTATTATTTATCTATTTATTTATTAGAGAGATAGATAGAGAGCAAGCAGGGATGGGGCAGAGAGAGAGGGAGACAGAATGCCAAGCAAGCTCTGTGCTGTCAGCACAGAGCCTGATGCAGGGATCAAACCCATGAACCATTGAGATGATGACCTGAGCCAAAACCAAGAGTCAGATGCTTAACCAACTGAACTACCCAAGTGCCCCTCTTTCATCTTTTATGTGTCTAAAAAAGACTTTATTTTGTCTTTGAAAAATATTTTTGTTAGGCATAGAATTTTACAATGACATTTTTCCCTTCAGTAAACATGTCGCTTCATTTTATTCACACTTGCGTTGTTTCTGAGAAGAAATCTGTCCTTCTATGTTTGTTTACCTAGATGTCATTTTTTCACTACTGCTTTTAAAATTTTATCATTTTCACTGATTTTGAGCAATTTGATTATGATGTGTCTTGGTGTTGTTTTCTTTATGTTTCTTATGCTTGGGTTTTATTGAGCTTCTTGGATCTATAGGCTTCTGGTTTTCATCAAATTTGGAAAATTTGGAGCCATTATTTCTTCAAATAATTTTCTCTGTCCCCTTCTCTTTCTACTGTCCTTTGGAAACTCCATTTTCACCTACATCTGGCTGCTTGACATTTTCACACAGCTTCTTATGGCTTTGGTCATTTTTTTCAGTCTTTTTTCCTCCCTGTGTTTTAATTTGGAATGTTTCTATTCCTATGCCTTCAAGTTCAGAAAAAAAAAATATATATATATATATATATGTGTGTGTATATATATATATATATATATATATATATGGGCAATGTTTAATTTACCTTTATTTCCATCAGTGGGTTTTACATCTCAGGTAGTATAATTCCATCTCCCAAAATTAGATTTGGGTCTTTCTGTACCTTTCGTGTCTCTCCTTAACATACTGAGTCTTTCCTCTCGCTCATATGAAATCCAGTTCTGGTAATGGTTCTAGTATCATTTCCAGTTTGCTTTCAGTTGGTTGATGTTTCTCTTTATCATGGGTCATGTCAGACACTGACTTTGGGGGCAGGGATAGGGGTGTTGTATTACATTTTTTATTTTAGTTCCAGTAGAGTTAACATATGGTGTTGTATTAGTTTCCGGTGTACAATATAGTGATTCAACACTTCCATGCATCACCTGGTGCTCATCTCAGGTGCACACCTTAATCCCCATCTCCTATTTCTCCCATCCCCTCCTCCTATCTCCCCTCTGGTAACATTTGTTCTCTGTAGTTAAGAGTCTGTTTCTTGGAAGACACTGAATTTTAATGTGTTGAGTGATAGATCGTTTCTATAAATATTGTTGAGTTTTGTTCTGGGATGCACTTATGTTACTTAGAAACAGTTTGATCCTTTCAGGTCTGTGCTTTGTTAGCAAAAAATACAGTAAGGCTAATTCTTCTCCACTTCTGAGGTCAGACCCTTCTGGTTACTCTACCCGACACCCATAAATTATGAAGCCTTTTGCTGAGTGGTAGGATCAGGCACTATTTGACCTGCGTGAGCCTCAGAGACTGTTGCAGCTGATCTATCAGGTGGGCCTTTACTGCCCTCGGGTATGCAGTTTCCTCACACACAGGTGCCGATGGGTTCTGTGCTGAAGCTTCAGGCGCCCCGACTGCAGGTCTCCACAGTTCTGTGCTCCGGAAGTTCTCCCCTCTCCAGTAATCTTCTCCGAAGACTCTAGTCATCACAGAGCCCCAGTCTGCCAAGCTTGGCCTCCCAGCTCGGGGAAGCTGCCGCGCTTCGCTCGGGTTCTCTCTCCCTGGGCTGCGAGTGGCCTGTAAACTCTGTCCTGGGCAGCAGGCTGGGACCGTAGGGTTCGCCTCTTGAGTTTTCCTTCTCTCAGGGATCAGTGTCGTTTGACGCCTGACACCTGATGTCCAGTATCTTAAAAGCCATATTGCTTTATGTGTTTTAACCATTTTTAAGTTGTTTTAGATAGGAAGATAAATCCAGTTCTTGTTACCCTATCTTGGCATGAAGCGGAATCCTTATTTTCTTTTTGTCATGGAAAGTGAGAGAGCCGGTGGAGGTGAGTTATCCATTTTAAACACACAACTTGCAGATAAGGAATGTAAGGCCCAGATCGGTGAAGTACCGAAAACCACATAGTCAACACACGGCATAACATCGTAAATGACTGTGATGTCTAGTTTAGGGCTGTTTCCACTAGATGAGCGAATTTCAGACCATGTCTTGTGGACTGTTAGGGTTCCCCTGGGAGAGATCAGGGCGCAGTACTCAGGGCAAGGAGGAAGCCAATGCTTGGTGTAGGGGGGTGGTCACCTACTTTAAAGAGAGCAGTGAGGGTTTTTTCCCCCATTTTATATGTTAGTAATCATGCGTAAGATCTTGTTTCGAAACAGCTTTTTGTTGCCTTAAAAAGAATTGAAAATTACGGCATGAGGCCACGTTGCCCTTTAATAGTTGTTTATGAAACCCAGTCAGAGCCATCTTGTCCATATTTATTTAGCACTTTGCTTTGACAGGGACATTTACAAAATAAGAATCTCTTCAGTAGGAATTCAGAATTTTAATCTTAATTCTTTGCATTCTTACAAGTTTAGTGCATCTAAAAATCTGATTCAAGAATGATTCTCTAAAGCCACTTTTTTTTTTCTTGTTAAGTTTTCCTTGGAGAGCTCTAGGCAATACTTTTTCCCATGAGGTCTTCTAAAACATCCGGGAGCCCTTGGGAAAATCAAGTGTGTCTAGGACGGTGTGGGCTAATAGGATGTTTGTCTTCTTCATTCATACTAGCTCTGCTATAATGAATCCATCTTGCTTCTGCTAAGTCACCACCACCGCACGCGAGCAAAGTAAATCTCCCTCCTTAATGTTTGTTTAAATCAACAAACATTTTAAAAAGTTAAAAATATATAAATAAAAATAAGATATATGAAAGGTGATGTTTTTTAATTTTAAAAACATGACCCACCATCAAAGGACGGATTTCTGGGTACTATAAATACCATTAATTATTATACAGTAAAAGGAAAACCCCCTGAGGCACCTGGGTGGTCAGTCAGTTAAGTGTCTGACTCTTGATTTCAGTTCCGGTCATGATCTCACAGTTCCTGAGATTGAACCCTGCATCCAGCTCTGTGCTGACAGCACAGAGCCTACTTGGGATTCTCTCTCTCCCTCTCTCTCTGCCCCTCCCCTGCTTGCTCTCTCTCTCTCTCTCTCTCTTTCTCAAAATAAATAAACTTAAAAAAGAAGAAAAGAAAAACCCCTAATGAAAGAAATTAAATTGAAAACCTAAGTTCAAACTGGAAACCTGGGACAAAAAGCTCACGTCTCTTAGTGCATCGTGACTAACAGTGACCATTCTTAGCCTCACAACTTCTTACGACTCAGAGCCTTCATGTCTCCTTACAGGATGCTCTGAGTATTATGGAACGTTCCCAACAGTTACTCCTGGGCCACGTTCATGTACTGTGGTCCACTGAAGCAGCGTTTCTCAAAGGGTGGTCTAGAGTCCACCCTGTCAAGAAGCAATTTGGAGCTTGAAAAAAATAAAATAAGGGTTGCTGGACCATACCCTGAATTGACTAACTCATGTTCTCCACGAATAAGACCAGGAAACTGTATTTCAACCAAGTTCCTAACGTAACTGAGAAGCACACGAAAGCTTGAGAGCCACCGATCCACAGGAGTTCCAATGGCAAGAGAGCCACATGATCATTTGCATTCGTTGGCCCATGATGCCGAACACAAGGGATACAAAAATCCACCTTCTCAAAGGAAGAGGTTAAAGAACCCCGGAGGATGATTAATCCATTGCATGGAAAGCTAATCCACCCAACAAATATGACTGTGCGACGTAGAATGCTCCAGTGAATGATGTCATGCTGAACAGAATGAGTGTGGCTCTGCCCATGTGGAATTAGGATAGGCATGTAGTTGTAGAATTCTGCTTCACAGGACCCCTGGCAAATGTGAAGACAGTCTCCCCGGGGCACTTTATTTGCTCCCCGTCAAAGAAAAGAAAACAAGGAGAACTCTCTGCTAATACTATAAAAAATACAAGTTCCTATAAGTGAGAGAAGACAAATTTACATGGTACCTAGTTTAAAATACGACCCTCAAAGCTATTAGCTTTAAAAATAAGGAAGATCTAACCCAGTACGCCAGATCCCTGGCCAATCCAATTAATGTTGTTGCCTTTGAAAGTATATTGAAATGCGTTATGTCATTGTCTTCTACAACACTGCTTCCTAAGTTTTTCCCTGTCAGCAGAAAAACATGTAATATTTGCATGGCACACTGGAATAAAGGGACAAAGTTGCTCGTGGCTTGGAAGCAACTGGTCTGGGGCCTTTCCTGGCTCTTCAAGGACTTCCTATTCAAAGTGTGGTCCCAGCCAGAGAGCAACAGAAGCGCCTAGGTGCTTGTTAGAAATGCAGAATCTCAGACCCCACGGCAGACCTACTGGATCCACATCTGCCTTTTCACACAATTCCCAGATGGTTTGCATTCACAGCGAAGTTCGAGGAGCACTGGGTAAGGAGCACTGAGCACTGGAACTCAGAACAAAGAATTAAATGATACTGAAATATTCTTTCCATGACTGCCTTTATGAACTATTCAAATTTGATACAGTTTTAATATTTTCTATAAAGTTGGCCTAGATGTATGTTAAAGGTATAAATGTAATTTAATTTTTAGACCCTCATAAAACTTTTTATATACATTGCTAAAATTCCTGATTTGGGATCAGAACATGTGGTCACTATAACTTTTCCAACCCTGATTTAAGTATTTCACATTATTATCCCAAACCACCAGTTAGACAAGAAAATCCGTTAAGCCTTCTACTCTCAGTATAAGGCAAACTTATTTGCCCTTACATGGCTGACTTCATATTTCAAGGGGACTCTCTTCTAACATCCTGCATTTGGATGAGTTAGTCCATATTCAGCCTATTTTTTAAATGAATTTATTAAGTTTAGATGCTAAATTTTATGATTATCTCTCAGGTAACTGTGATGTGTAGAGGCACCTTTCATCAGCCAATTGCTTTTCAGCCACCGTAGCCTCCACCACCATCATATTCAAATTTTGAATATTTACGTAGATTATTGGAATGATTTGTAAATTATTATTGATTCAGCTCTATCTTTCCTAACCCTCAGGATATTTGTGCACAGATTTGTGTGCAGACAGACAGGCTATTTCTGTTTTATTTTTAAGACTTAATATTTCATAATAGGTGACTTCAACCTTTTAGTTTTTAAACCATGACACCAGTTTCTAATTTATTTCAGATATTGTTTTCTAATTTATTTTAGATACTAGTTTCTCATTTGTTCTAGAGGATATATAATATGTCACTTTATGTATAATTGCAGACATTGTTTGCAAATTATGTAGTACTTATTCAACATTCTTAGAAACTTATGAATGGACAACTTGAACATGACACTTTTTAAATAATCTTCTACATGTTAAAGTGAGAATAAGTTAGGTCTATTACAAATAGGGCTGCTATGAGCATTCTTGACAAGATTTTTGGTACACCTACATACTGACTGATCATTGGTTTTATTAATTATTGCTAAATGATTATTTTACTGTGCTGATTTCATGCTAGATGAGAGTTACATGTAAAATTGAATATTTTTTGTTAGAATTTTTATTACCTAACTGACTTGACTTTTTCTTTCATCTTATCATTTAAATTTGTTTAAAGATTTTACCATGGGGAATTATCTTTTAGTTTCTACTTGAAGTTAATCTATCTGGAGATGGTCTATGGCTTTATAGAATTTATTTGGAGATACTTTTATATGCTTCTGAATATCCCTTTTAGCAAATTAATCCTTCAAATGGTTGAAGATTGATAACACTTTGTGAAAAGAGGTGATTCCCCCCTACTTTATTCCCCTGTACTGGTTATTAATTTATTGAAATCAGAGGAAAATATGCATTGCTAACTGAGAGCAAGACCTCTTGAAAAGTGTAGTCAAGAATGGCCACACATGGTTAGTGCCAATCCAGGAAATGACTCCTCCTTCACAAGGGTATCCCTTTTCAAAGGGGTAGAATAAATACACAGTATACAGATTCTCCACACAGGCAGGACTTGACCTTCTATTCATCACTCCCAGAATTCAGGAGGAGAGAGTAGGACCAAGGGTCTCACAACTTTCTCAAGCACTATAAAAGGGGTCTGGTAAAAAATAAGTGAACAAAATAATTACCAAGTGTACTTAATGCTATGAAAGAAACAAATGGGGTTGGATGAAGAGTAACAGAGAGCTAACATACTTTGGACAAGGAAGGCAGAGAAAGCATCTTGGAGCAGGTGCATCTAAGCTAAGCTATGAAGGATGAAGACAGGAGAAGAGTTTGCAGACAGAAAGTATGTGCAGAGGCCATAAGGTGCAAATGTGCTTAGAGTTTCCAAGGACCTGCAGGAAGATCAGGGCAGTTGAGGCTGAGTGATGGAATGGGGGAGTGAACAAGATGTGTTCGGAGAGCCGCAGGGGGCCGAGGGGGGCTGGATTACATGGGGAGTGCCAGACCACAGTAAAGAATTGGGATTTTATTCTAGTGCAGGAAGAAGCCATTGAAAGATTTTAATTGGAACAGTGCTATGATCCCATTTATGTTTTTGAAGATCACTCTTCAAGGTGTGTAGGGAGCAGGTCACAAAGAGTGGAAGTGAAGAGCCCTCTGGGAAGGTGGTGAGCTGTCAGTGCATGAGAACACAGCAGCCTAAACAGGACTTTGTTACAGATTAGATGCAAGATTAAGGGAACAGGAAGAATTAAGGACTTATTCACAAACCTATTTTTAAATAAGGTTTTTACTCTAAAGTGAGAAATAACCACAGTGATAATAGGTGTTAGCAAGCCACTTTAATTTTAACTTTCACCAAATAATTTGGAATAGCCCATTGGATGAATGATTAGCAAATACTAAAATATTAGCTTAATAAGAGATTGAAGTGCTTTCCCTTGACTAACAAATATGTAATATGAATGGCTGTATATGTAATGTAAATTACAGGATAATCTCTTTTTAAAATAGCAGCCCATCACTTAGTGGTCACTGCTGAGGTAGGTGCTTTATTTCTTATTTCATTTAATCTTTGCAATAACCCTGTGATGCAGGCATTCCTCTCCCCATTTTAAAGATTGGGAAGCTTTAGTTCAATAGTCTAAGTGATGTTTCAAGACCCATAGATGGAATTCAGAATCAATTATGATACAATAAATTGCAAGCAACATAAATAACTCAAATAAGCTCAGGCACCAAAGAGGATACGTGCATGTTTGACAGATGTCATGGGCAAGGAAACAGCTGAGCCCTAACAAGGTGCCTGGACAAGGGCCTCACGGATTTTCTAACATCTTTTTCTCTTTCACCTGTCATCTGTCCTCACTTCTGTATCCATTTCATTTTATTCTTTCTCTGTCCATTGGCTTTCCCTATTTCTCCACTGTTTCCTCCACTGTGTCCCCAAGCTTCACTCTCCAGTTAACCTTAGTGTGGCCAAAATTATTCCTAATTTTCAATTCAGAGATGTCACAGAAAGGAATCTGATTGGCCTGGTTTGGGAGAAGTGCCCACCCCTCATCCAATCAGTGTGGACAGTTGTCAGAGAAGGGAATCTGATTGGCCTGGTTTGGGAGAAGTGCCCACCCCTCATCCAATCGGTGTGGACAGTGTGTGCCCTTTACCGAATGGCTTCCAAGGCTCACCTGAGTGAGGGTGAGGTACACGGACAGTCAGGAGCATTCCCGGAGGGGCCAGGAAGACACTGTAAAAGGTGTGCACTAATGTAATGAGCCAGGATTTAGATTTCTGGATCAACTAACTGACAGGAGAAATTGTTAGGTCAGTGGACATGCACTGTCTTTTATCATCATGCTGTTATTGAGGGTGTTTTTGAGTTATATATACTTTACTTATGAGGTTATTGTTGCAGATCTTTTAAAGAGGTACGGAAGTCATTTTACCCAGTATTTCTAAAGTGTGCCTTGTTGGTTAAAATTATAAATTCTTGCTAACAGCTCTGGCTAGCTCTATTTATTATTATTATTATTATTATTACTTTATTAAAGAACTTGTTCTTGGGGTGCCTGCGTGGCTCAGTCGTTAAGCATCCAACTCTTGATTTCGGCTCAGGTCATGATCTCATGGTTGGTGAGATTGAAGCAGTCTCAGGCTCTGCACTGACAGCGTGGAGACTGCTTGGGATTCTCTCCCCACGGCCCCTCTGTGTCTTTCTCTTTCTCAAAATAAATAAATAAACTTAAAAGAACTTGTTCATAAAGGAAGCTTTGTGAGTTAAATGGATGTAAATTATAAAATGTGAAAGGTAATTATTTATAATTTTTATTGAAGATATTTCGGACCTCGCTATTGCCAACTGCTGGTATGGATTTAGCATTCTTAAATTTAAATAGTGACTTTTGGCTCTTTTTTCTTGTCAAATACTTTGTGATTAAATGTGGTCTATTATTATACTGTCATCTTAAATTTAAGAAACAACACTCCTTTAGCATTTTGAATCTATGCAAAACAGCCTTTATTTTATGCACATATAAACCAGTGAAGCATTCACATGTTGGTTTTGGGACTTTAAACTTGGCAAATTATAGATTCTCATTTTTATATCTGTCACTGTTGGCTCCAGACTTTAAATTGAAACCACAGGGTTTATCTGGCACTCACACCAAGCTAATGCTTTTCCCTTGCTTTAAATTAGCTGCTACTTAATGGTTAAGAAAGAGTGCTCTATATGGCAGATAACATTAGAACAATAATATACACAAATCACTGCCAACTGTACAAAGGCTGCTTGAACTTTTGGCTGTTTAAAAACCAAAACATGTCCATCATGTTGCATTCAAAAACTTCACAGCAACAGGTGAGCACCCTAATCTTTTATTTTTGCTTAGTTCAGATGAAACCAATGCAAGGTAAAACAAAAAGTCATTTCAATCTGAGTTGCACGAGAGGCATATCAGGTGTGAGCTTCCCTTTCCTGACTTGGGTGAAGCTGGAAACCATGGCCTTGGTACTTGATCCTCAGCATCCTATTTTTAGGGATTGCTACTTACCTATCCTAATAAGTTTACTAGAGTATCACTGCCAGATAAGAAAAATATTTTAAGGTTCTGAAGTGTTGGAGTCCCCGAAATTTAGATTTGGGAGTGGCGAGTTACTCTTTTACTTCACGTAATCATGTTACCAAAATTAGGAACATCAGGCTACATTAGAGTTTTTCTGATCCCAAATAAAAGAAAATGACAGGACCGGGTAGCTTATGTTGTCTAAACTGTACGGTCCAGGATTCCTCAAATTTACACAGGTTTGGATATCAAGGCATTAGGTTGGCATGAGGTGCTATTGGCACATGTTAAAGCATCTTTTGGTCTCTTTTCCTGCCGAGCTGTAGGTCTGCTGGAGCTGTTCAGCAGTAGCTGTGCCCTGCAACTTTTTTTGGTGATAAATGATCCATTTCAAATAAATGAAAATTGCAGCCAACTCTGCAGAAAGAATCACTTTCTAAAAAAGAGAGACCATTTTGGAGGGTCAAAAATGCACAAACAGTATGGTAAAATAAAGTATATGCTGCTCTTTTTAATGGAAAAGATTGTTACTGGTTACATTTGCCAAATTCAATCACTATGCCAAAAAGTCGAGGAATCTGGCAGGGACTGCGGAGAGCAGTTCCATCTTTCATCTATATTTCTTCTCTGTATTTATCTAGCTTCAGAAAATGCCGGGAATGTCTTTTCCTTCCGACTTGGCCCTTCTGCTAAACCACAGAAATACACCGGGCAGCTTCTCGTAATTGTTTGGTTACTTATAGTGCAGTCTTTAATCTTGTGAAAAATATATTCTTTTCTATTGGAAATTTATGGAAATCACCAACAACTGTTTGTTTTCATTTTCTGAAATTTATCCCAGGAACAAAGAAAAAATCAGTTTTATTAATTGGCAGCTACTTAATGCAATACACAGAGGCAGGAGGCCAGCTCATTATTTTTGGCCTTCAGCTGACCCAAAATGGTTTTCTCGTATAAGAAGCTATTCACAGATGCTAGACGTAAGAATTAATAATAATAAAAAAAAGAATTAATAATAATAATAATGCATTTCAGACTCCATAAGTAGTTTTTGGCACTTAAAAAATATCTTCTGTTTTTCCCTTGAAAACAGCAATCCTGTTATATACAAAAAGCAAACAGTGCTTGAATTAGCACGTTGCAGTCTTTAATGTACCAAAAATATGCATGCATTAACATTCCCTTCTAAGGCTCCTTTTTTTTTTTTCACTTCCTTCAGGATCAATCAGTTTTTGTTACAAACAAAAAAAAAACTCTTAGATTCTTAGGAGCTGTGTTCTCTGCATTTTCCAACCCATTGCCATGGTGTAAGATGCCTCTTTGAAATGTCTTTGGACTGAAATTTAAAAGTACAGGTGCTAAACAAAAGTTACATTTTTAAAATCAAATTAATTATAGCTTATGCAGATTGAAATCAGAGCAGCTATGTCTGTGGTTCAGGAATGATCAAACATAATGGCTTATCCTTATGGTTAACAAGTCGGGACTTGTTTATAAAATTCTAGTTTGCAATATGCTTTTGGGAAAAAGCACTGTATTCTCCAGGTCTTTGGTTACCCATGAGTAAAAGTAAGAAAAATATTTCTAAAGTTGAAGCTATTATTTCTTATAACCCACATTTAAAGTTTGAATCCCTGAGGAGGAAAATATCAGAAAAGCACCCCTAAGTTTCCATTTTCAGCAATGAAAACTGACACGCAGTTGGAAGGGGTCTCTTTATGACACGGGGCTTAGTATTTTTACCTCTGCTTCTTGTAAGAAGCAACAAAATATGCACACTGACTGCTGCAAATGTTGATGCTCTCCCTAGATCATGCTTTTCTGATTGGGGGAAATCTGATCAAATTTCCGTGAAAACAAATTTCTAAAGATATTTTTTCTCAGATGGTCACTTGCCAGTGAAACTATTTATAAGAAGGTTGACCTGATAATTTTTATGTCATTTTGCATGCAGAGAAGAAAAATGGAAAATCTCTTTGAAAATTGTCATCTTTGCCAAAGAAAAGTAGAAACACACCTAAGATGTGTTGCACGATCAGCCAGGGACGGATCTGGGAGTGCCGCGGGCGTGATGCCACACGGTCTGCACCGATGGAAATGCAGTGTTTGCACTGTGACTAGGAGAGGCAGCAAAGATGCTTCTTCACAGTGAAGCTGTGTGTTGACAACAAATTATCATAGTCTGCATATATATCTGGATGTCATACACCTTTCTTGCACCAAAATGTGCTCTCTGTTTTGCTTGTACCAGTCCCGGAAATCCTCACGGTGGGGGACTCTGGGTCTGAAAGTAGGGCATGCAAGATCTGGATGTACCCAGTGGGTGCCGCTCTTTTGTCAAAGCCAGGGCAAGTCCCCACTCTTATACACGTGTATGTGTATATATGCTTTTACACAGCTGTCGATGGACATTTACTATTCAAATTACATAAAGAATTATTACAACTCAATAAGATGAGCAACTCAATTAAAAATTCGCACAATTTCTGAATAGACACTTCAACAAAGATACATGGATGGTAAACAAGCACATGAAAAGATGTTCAAAACCATTAGGCATCAGGGGAATGCAAGCCCAAACCTCCTGAGACATCAGCACATGTCTGCCGGAATAGCAGAAATTCACAAGCCTGACGATACTGAGGGCTGACAAGCACATGGAGGAACCAGAGCCCTCCTACGCTGCTGAGAACACAGCATGAGACAGCCACCTTGGGAGACAGCTTGCCAGTTTCTTACAAAACATGCACTTACCGTACGACCCAGAACCTCTGCTCCCAGGTATCTGCCCAAGAGGAATGAAGACATATGTGCACATAACAACCTCTCTGTGAACAGTTATACAGCATGACTCATAATCACAAACACAGAAACAATCAAAATGCCCCTCAACAGGTGAATGGATGAACAATGACAGGTCCCTCCAGACAATGGAATGCTACCCAGCTACAAGAAGGAACAAACCACCAACACATGCAACAACAGGGACAAATCTCAAAACCACTATGCTCAGTGAGAGAAGCCCCATTTATAGTTTTGAGGCTGTGTTTCACTCAACTCTTTTCCTTAGGTTTGACTTTTATTAAATCAGACCTCCATGCTTCAGTGCCATTTCAAGCTTTAGCTCTGACGGTTCCATTAAATTAATAATTGATTATTAATCAATTGATAGTGCTTATTAATTAAATCAAAACTACCACCTGACTTATCTGTATTTTTCGTATTTGTTGACTGAAACCCAAAAATAAATGATGTCCTATCATAAAAAGAATAATTTGATACTGAAGCCTTTAGACAAGGATCCAGACAGCTTATAGGCACCAAAGCTGCCACAAGCCATTTTTTAAGCTATTTTTTTAAGAATAAGAACATCAGGGGGCGCCTGGGTGGCTCAGTCGGTTGAGCGTCCGACTTCGGCTCAGGTCACGATCTCGCGGTCTGTGAGTTCGAGCCCCGCGTCAGGCTCTGGGCTGATGGCTCAGAGCCTGGAGCCTGCTTCCGATTCTGTGTCTCCCTCTCTGTCTGCCCCTCCCCAGTTCATGCTCTGTCTCTCTCTGTCTCAAAAATAAATAAATGTTAAAAAAAAATTTAAAAAAAAAAAAAAAGAATAAGAACATCAGGGGGCGCCTGGGTGGCTCAGTCAGTTAGGTGTCCGACTCTCGATTTCAGCTCAGGTCGTGATCTCACAGTTTGTGAGTTTCAGCCCTGCATCGGGCACTGCACTGATAATGCAGAGTCTGCTTGGGATTCTCTCTCTCCCTCTCTCTCTGTCCCTCCCCTGTTCACGCTTTCTCTCTTTCTTAAAATAGTTAAAAAAAAGAATAGGAACATCAGAATTTTCTGATGTGCTTTTTATAGGGTATAGCCAGTGATTTGCATGCAAATTTAGGTAGGTTTTGGAAAAAATCATTTTGGATGATAGATGTATGTAATATAATATAAATATAATTTAGACAGATGTCCCAAAACTAGTTCATTGATCCAATTTCTAAAACGGATTAAATCTGAGGAAGAAAACTACTAACTAAATAACACAGGGTGCAGGGAAATGAGCATGAGTTTGGTGCCAGACAGAACTGGGTTCAAATCCTGGCTGTGGGTGCAGGTGCCAGGTCACCCAGGTCTTCATCAGTTGTGTAAGAATGATAATATGTACCTCAGATAGTTACAGAGAGGATGAAATAACAAAAATGAACACATACACACATATCGATCGATAGATAGATAGACAGACAGACAGACAGATAGATACACACACACACACTACCGTTATCTTTACAGGAGTAGCATTCTGCCAGGTCGAGGCTGAGGGTGTGAGATAAGTGGCTCTCTAAAGTGCTCCTTCCTAGATTCAAGTCCAGTTTCCGTGTACTGAACCAATTCAGACAGCAGCTATCAAGTCCTCAGCCTCGATGTTCCAGTGTAGACAGAATTTGGGGTGCTGGCCTGAATGCCATGGGGATGGCCCGGTATCCACGGTGGGATCTGACAGTCCTCAGAGAGGATGCAGGCAGGAATGTGGTTTGGCTCTCTGTGGCTTGGCCACAATGCAGAGGCCACGCTTGTATTCACAGATAAGAGTGTGCTGGTGGGGCCACCTCTGCACCTCAGGATGTGTGCTTTGTTGGGACCTGTGTGACCGTATATAAACTCAGAGCACACCCTAGGGTCACTGACAGTATAAAGCTAAATAACACAGGATATTTCAGATTTCTGTCTATATCTGCATAAAACTATCTGTTAATGTGAAGCCCCCAGGCCATTTGTTCGGAGACCATATGAGTCAGACATGTGTCCCCTGAAGGCGTATTTGGGTTGTGGGAAACAAGGACATGTGACAATTAGGTGGGAGAATCAGTGGGAAACCTCGGCTTGTGTCTTCCCTGATTAGTCAAGGCTTTTTTTTGCAAAGCCTTTTCTGTGAGCACACACTGTCCTCATAAATCTGCCACTGCCCTTTTTTAAGGGCTGCAGCTACGTTTCCTTTGCTCTGAACAAGGCTTTATGTGATTTGACTCCTGCCGGCCTCTCTGCCATCATCTTGCCCTTCTTTCCCACTTGCCCTTGTGGCATGGACTGCTAAATATCTGCTGACATCCATCCTCCCCTGTTTGCTGCCGGCTTTAGCACAGCACATGATGTCCAGCCACGGGATACATTTCTCACACCCCCTGAATCTTGGTGTGACCATGGGACCAAGTTTTCACACATGAGAAGTGAGAAGTGATGCATGCTGCTTGTGTTCCTTGTCCTACATGAAGAGATGCATGTGTATCCCCGTCCCTGTGCCTGAAGGCTGAAGGACAGAGACCACTGGAGAGCTTTGGGCTCAGAGAAAAGGGCAGAGCCGCGCTCCCAGCCCTGGACCATTTGCAGTGTCACATAAGGGAAAACAAGCTTCCAGTTGTTTAAACCACTAAGCTTGGGGGTCTCTATGTGAAAATAGTTTATCCTGGACTCAATATACTCATAGGAGTTGGCTTGGCAAGCATTTGCTACTTCCGTGTGGAGAGGAGGATGCTGTTGGGTGTGGGGCAGCTGTGTGCCAGGATGTGCACGTGGAGGGCAGAGCAGGGGCCAGATGCTACTCACCTGCTCTGCTGGCACCTCTGTGCTCTGTGCAGACCGCTGGTCCCTAGAGGGTGGCCCTTCTGTTCTTCCTGTGTCTGGAATGCTCTCCCAAACCCCCACAGCACACTTTGCATTGCTCGCATCCATCCTTTGGACCTTCAGGTTCACTTTTGTCCCTCTGGGAAATGTGAATGTCCCCTCTGCCTCCATCTGTGCTCTCCTAAACTTTCTCTTCCTTTCTGTTGTACGGACATCACTCTTTGTCTCCACAGACTATATGATTCCTGAAGGCTGAAGCCAGGCCAGTCTCCTCCACTTCTGCTGTCCCAGGCCCAGTTCGTGCCACGGAGCAGAACATAGTGAATATTTGTTGAGTGAAGTGATGAACTTCTCATTTTTAATATTGCCACATAACCATAATATCCTCCTTTGAAAACACTCTGCAAATGTGAAGACAAAATAAGAAATATTTGAGGAGGGAATATATATTTACAATATTTTTCTTCTCTGTAGCCACATAAGCCCCAGTGCTTACATTGTTTATTTTTATTTTTGATCAATACAGAAAGGGGTTGGGAGCATTTGATTTTCAACTCTGTATTTTCCCTGCTGCTAGAGAAGTTTAATTTTCCTCTGTGATTGTTTTCAGTTTGTACCCTGGAAAAGTAAGGTGATAAATATAGGCAATCACTGCAAAGTATGACTATGGCCAGGCGCTAATGTTTTCAAATTGCTGATGATTTTTAGGGACACCACAAACTGGCCGCACTGTCAGAAGCATTTGGCAGTCATAACTGGCAGCAGGAAATCAGACTGTAAATTTAGAAAGCATTGCACCATATTTGGGAATGCACCTCAGAGTCACCTCCAAATATGTCATGGTCATGTAGCTGGGGTTCGGAGTGAATTTAACTATCCTTTATTATGTATTTTGTGGTACATGAAAAACTTCAGAAAGTATGGCTGGGCAAGAGAGAAAGCCGGTCTGTTTCATTAAGGTAAAAATTTCATCACAGATTTTACCAACCACTGCCAAGTTGGGAAAGCCATTTTACACTGATACTTTTCTCATATACCCTTGACTTTACTGAAAAAAGTTTAAGATTATTTCTGTTACTTATGATTATAATGTTAATGATCATTAGGATAATTTTCTTAGTAATGGCTTATGTCAAAATATATTGAGAGGCTAAAAAGAGAGGTTTAGTTTTAACACAGGAGAGCTTTAACATGCCATAGGACCACAGAGAGAATAAGATTCACATTGTGAATGTCCCCTCTTGAAGTGCAACATTAAGTCCTTTAACCTTGTGTTAAGAAATAAAGCTCAAGGAGAAAAAAAACCATTTACTGGTTACATGTATTTCATGTCATTTATGAA
This sequence comes from Panthera uncia, assembly GCF_023721935.1. Classification (NCBI taxonomy): domain Eukaryota; kingdom Metazoa; phylum Chordata; class Mammalia; order Carnivora; family Felidae; genus Panthera; species Panthera uncia. The sequence continues at coordinate 24,836,022 of NC_064809.1, read as the reverse complement.
ATGTACTTAGGGCTCCTCGACTGTTGCAAAGGAGGAAATCAGCCATCATGTAAGTTTCTAGGATGTTTGTGACAAAGTTCTGCACCGAAACAATTCAAAAGAAGTAAGCTTTGCTTAGGGAACCTGACAAGGGCCCCAGAACAAGAGAGAGTAGAGGGGCCCAGCTATTCCTGAACAGCATTCATCAAAGGTCAGTACTAGGAATAACCTTACTGAAGAATTTAAAAAAACAATATACACAATGAAATCCAGTGTGTGAACACAAGTTAGCCAGGAGGAATATTAAGCCAGTGTCATTGTGCCCAGGCATAAGAGTGACTGTTAAGTTTTAATGTGTACCAGAAAAAAAAATCTCAAGTGCTTTTGAAAAGGAATATGAATTGAAATGAATAGAAGGATCAGAAGAGCAATTTTGAAATCTCAGCTTTGTTTTGTTCTGGAGCTGAAATATGCAGACAATCTTAAGCTCAGAATGGTGTTGATTGAGTTAGCTCCTGGGGATACACAGATGAAAGTAAGGAGTTCAGCCTTCAGGAGAAGGCCTGAGTGTGCTTGACTGCACACCTAGTATGATGCAGGAGCATTGGTGCACCATCGGTAGAGATGGGCATCTAAAAGGTCAGCCACAGGTAGGTCCTGGTCTCCACAGATTGCATATAGCATACAGGGAGCCACATGTTCCCAGGGGACCCACGGGGAGAATTTGCAGAAACAAAGAGGTCCCATTGAGTGGAGCCTTTGCAGATGGAGGCAGTTGATTGTGACTACAGATTTCAGGATCGGATATGGGCATGATGGCCAAAGGACCAGGGAGAACTAGACGCACCAGGAGGCCAGGGACCAGGCCAGACCAGCCCCCTGTCCATGGGCACTTACAGCAAGGGATGCAGTGTCAATGATGGGTAAGAGCATGGGATCTGGAGCTTGTGTTCAAATCCTAGCTTTCCCCAACATTGTAACTTTGGGCAAGTGACCTAATCTCTCTATGCTTTAGTTTTCTCATCAGTGAAACTAGAATAATAATGATAATCTTTAACTTTGGATTTGTTGACAGCATTAAATGAATTGACATACATAAGGCACTTTGAATAGTACCTGATACATGGTAAGCACTAATTGCTGAAATGTTAGCTATTGTTATTTTTATCCCCTTTCTTCTCACGAGATATCCATCCTCCCTGCCTCTCCTGGATCTGTAATGGTGGAATAGGTGGGGAAAGTCATTTCGCATGCAGCCTGGGTGAGGATGAGTTGAGAAAAGGCTGCCTGAGCTTCAGCTTATGTCCAGCCTAAGCTTTGCTTTGTAAAGGGAGAGATCTTCCCTACCATCTATTCCCTGAATCACTGGGCCCATAACATCCAGAAAGCTGGGCAGTCACCCATCTCTGTCTCCTGGGCCCTCCACCATGACACAGAGAGAAGGCTGTTCTGGGCCACCAGCTGCCACATACCTTGCTCCTCACCCAGTACACTCCTAGAGGACTGGACTGTGTCTTCCTTATAGTGCCTTTCATATCACCTCACAGGTGATCAGCAACACCTTTTCCTGATTGACAAAACAAAGACCTGCCACCTGCTTATCTTATCCATATCATATCCATATCACATCATATCATATCATATCATATCTTAAAGTCAGATTGAAGCAATGACCTCACGAAAATGTTTTATCAGGATCTCTGTGTTGGTCCTGGAACTGGCTTGGGGTCCCCATTCCATCTCTCTTAGGAGGATACTGAGACAGGCTGGTATAACATACAAACCATGTTCTACACGTACCATTTTAGGAGGGCCCATAAGACCTTCCTAAATAGAACTGTTTTATTTGTGCTGCCTAAAATGTATCACTTTGGTATATAATTTGAAATTTCATAAACTAAATATTTGGCTTAAAAACTCTCTTCGCTAAAATTTGTAACATAAATTTTTAAATCTGGGAAGAGTAATAAGCAAGGCTATCACTCATGTAAAACTCCATAGCAATGTGTGCAAACTGTTTTCTCCCAAATGTGTAGCTGAGACCATTGGATTGGAGGGGATTCGTTTTTAGGATTGTGGTACAAGGAGTGGTTTGGGGCAGCTGTTGGAAGAGTAAGTGTGGAGGAGCAGATCTGTGTGGAGTGAACGAGCCATGAGCAGGCTTACATCACTAGTTGAGGAGTGAGCGGCAAGGGGAGGCGTGTTGTAGTGAGAGAGAAATTCTAAGAAATAGAGAGGCATGGAGACCAAAGATTGGCCTTCCTCCTGTTATGAAGATGAAGTTTTTTGTGTGTATCACAGAATCAGAGAAGACACCTTGAGAGTTTATGTAAAGAACAAGAAGGAACAGGCAGAGTTCTAGGAACCCACACCCTACTTTTCTCTTCAAATATTCTATTTTATCTTACATATGTATATTTATGTATATGTGAATTTCATGAGATAGTTAAGGTTTTGTTTGGGGGAAGGGGGAAGAAAAGATTTCCACTGCTGGAAAAAAAATGTTTGTTTTTTTTTTTTGTTTTTGTTTCTGTTTTTTTTTTTATAATTGCTGTCTTAGCTACTGTGCTTAGGGCCAGCTCTGCAGTTCTAAACAGCTACCCTGGCAAAAATCATGCAAGATTGGGCTCTGAAATGAACATGGTCTTTGCCAGAAGAGGAAGAAGGATCATTCTTTTATAACATTAATTCAGTTCCTTTCACTGAAATTTGAAGTTCTTGCATAGATGACACTAAGAAGTATCATTTTATAGAATTTTAGCCAAAAAGAGAAGACTACAATTAATATGTAGGTATATATTTAAAAATTTTAGAGTATCAGGGGTTTTGTCAGAGTTGGTGGAAACATTACTTGGTAAAATTTTCTGGTAATATTTTTTTAGGTTCCATTTTTTAAAATCTTAAACATTAGAAATAAGTTTTTTTAAAAAAAAATTTAGCATATTCACATTTGACTTACTCCTTCCCACAAATTGTATCAGAAAAGGAAAACATTTCCCAAATGGATAGCAAGTAACGAGATAGACTTTTAAGGCACACTGGATACCAGTAGGGTGCTTTGAAAGGAAGGGCAGAAGAGGCCTTGAGAATGAGGTTAAGTCAACTGGAGTTTAAGAAAAGCAACCATTGAGCCAAAAGAATCTTTCATTTAAGGTTATTTCCCAAGAAATTAGTCATTTATTTTCATCCTTATGAGCTTGGTTCCAATTTAGTAGGAGCAGGGAAAGCTATTTCTTTGACATTGAAGAAGAAAAATTGTGGCTCTTCTCTCCAGCCCTGTGCTTTATTTTTTCCATATTAAGCTGCTCTTGAAAGCTGAAAAGAAATCAAAATAAAATTGGGAAAGTGATTTCACTCAAGGGTTTGTTTGGGGGTTTGGGGTTTTTTTTTGTTTCTGTTTTTGTTTTTTTTTTTTCCTTTTCAATTCTTTGCCTTCATCTTTTCCGGATATCTTTGCATTTTTGCTCCCATGGGGGATAAATCCTATATCTGGTAAGGTGTTTTAAATATTAGCATGTCTTTGGTTTTGAATTCCTTCTAATCATGTGCCAATTTTTGGAGATAAATATGAATGCAAACAAGACAACATTAAGAAGTCAGACTTGTTCTAATATTGAAGAAGATTGTGGAAATTTTATTATCCATTTTAATATATCCATATTGAGATAATTCTTGGCCTTATTTTTATTTTAAGCAATTTAAAATATTTTCTTAGCATGACAAGATTTAATTTTACAGTTTGACATCAGATTTTATAAATTCTTAGCATTTCCTAGAGCGAACTTGTAAACCAAAACAAAATCTTTCTAATGAAGATTTCTTTATGTAATTAGGATAAATTGTCCTTATAAATAGTGTATATCACTTATTGTTTTAAAATACTTTGATGTGAAATTATCAATTATAAACCTGGGTCTGTATTGTTACTCACATGAACTTGCCTTCAAAATTAAGATGAAAATTAATGTAACAGGCAGAAAATACCTTGACTTCCTGTCCTACACCTACAGACTTATCTGTAGCTACATTCAGTCTATGCATCTCTCTGGTTTTTGAGGATTTCTTCTCTTGGCAATTCCCACCCACTGTACTCATGATCTTTTATCTCCAGTAGCTGGAAATTCTGACTTTGGCTATTCCAGTTACTGCATATTCAATATTAAAGTCTCCCTGCCTACTTACTCATTTTCTCATTCCCCATCAACTGATCATATTCACTGTGGAATCCACCATATCATAGGAGTAATATTCTCTGGAGATCCTCATTTCTCCAACTGCCCCTGAGTCTTCAGCCAACTGCCACTGACTTTTACCTTCAAAAATTCACAGACTGCTCTATCAATAACCCAAGGCATTCTTTTCAGTCCTCAAATTAATTAATCTCCCCAAGGCTCATTATAATATTTACCCTACCATTTTCTTAAAGTGCCATCCTTCCTTAGTTCCCATGATCCAGGGTCTACTGGTTCTCCTTCTCTCTTCCTCTTTGTTAGCTCTTCATTTCTTTTGCAGGCCTCACTTCTTTCTGGCTAATCCACTTGTTATGACTTTTAAAATAATATTAAGTAATGTATGTTCACTGAAAACAAATTAGAAGCTGAAGATGAACAAAAGAGAAAAATATTTAGCAGACCCTGATGAGGATGACCTCTGAATGTTTTGGAGGAACTAGAATTATAGGGCTAGGGCACTGGGGAGTCATTGACATGTTTTGAGCAGGGAGTCAGGTGGTCCCATTTGCATTTCAGAAGTTACTCTGGTTTGAGAATGGATGGAACAAGGATGGGTAGTGAATTAGATAGCAGTTCAGAAAGAGATAATGGTGGCTTCAACCAAGGTTGTAAGCACTGGAGACAGAGAGAAATGGGAAGAGATATTTGGGAAGTAAAAACAATAGGACATGGTGACTTTTTGAATGTGAGGAAAGAGGTAGAGAGAAGATGCCTCAATGTCTAAGTAGAACAACTGGATTCAAGGATGATAGAAGGAATCTGCTTGTGGAGAAAAATGAGAGCTCATTGAGGAAATATTGGCTATGAACATCTTGGAAGATACAGAAATGTGATATATATGTGATGTCATCTATATATATGATATTTAAGTACACACACACACTTGAAAGGTATATGAAGCCTTAATGACACAGATTTGAGAGCCATGGTCCATGAAATAATGAGAGTGGGTGACAATTCTCTTGGAGGGTGTACAGAGAAAAGGAAAAATTAGAGGTTTGATCTGATATCCTGAGTCATGCCATGATGGGCAAAGAAAGAGGATTCTATGAAATAAAGCAATTAGAGTGTTAAAGAGAAAAAAATCCAAACAAATCAGGAAAGTGCTATTTTAAAGAAGTCCAGAGGAGAGATTATTTTAAGCACAAGGACATGACCAGTGGGACCAACTGAAAAGTGCAAAAAGACAAGAACAAAAAGGGTCTACTAGATTCATAGCAAAGCAATTCCTAGTAACCTTGGAAAAGACATGAGGAAACGAAGGCAACAAGTGAAGCCGCTCTGAAAAGTTTGAGAAGAAAAGAGAGGAAGAATGATAGCTGAAAGGGGATGTAAAGGAAGTTTTGGTGGTTTTCTTTCTTTCATTTGTTCGTTTTGTGTGCTGAGACAGCAGACACGAGAGTGTGCTTATGTGCTAACTGGCAAGAGCAGGAAGGGAGGGGAGACGGTGAAGCTATCAGATGATGGGGATAATGGAGGAGTAAGCTTCTAGAGGAGTGGAGAGGTGGGGGAACACAGAGCTTGAGGGCACAGAGATGAGTTTTGTCTGGAGGAGAGGCACCTCTTGTCTATGACAGATGGCAAGGGGGAAAAGGATGGGGGCACTTGCAGTGGGAATCTGTGCGTGAGATGGCAGGGAGCTGGGCAATTTCCCTTTTTGTGATTTCTATTTTCCCCATCAAGTAGGAGGCAAAGGCACATGCTGAGAGCAAGGGAACTGAAGTGGTAGGTTAGGTAATTTGAGGAGAGCAGAGAAAGTTTTAAATAGCTGCTGTGGAGAAAGCTGATGAGAAAGATACCTACACAGATTGCCAGAATTGAGAGCCAGATGAGATAAGAGATCATGAATGTGTGTGTACCATCCAGAAGCCTCCTTGAGATCTAGATTTCAATTTTTAATATTGGTATAATAGGAGAATAGTAGAGAAAAGAACTAAACTAGTGACAGAAAAGCAGCTGACACGGTGGATCACAGAAGGTAGACGAAAGCAAGGAGACTGTGAAGACACAAGTGCCTCCGGTGTTCTCGATCCCATTCCATGTCTTCCAGAACCTAGAGCTTCTGGCAGAGCGCAATTAGAGGCAGAGATGGAACAGTTGCTGGTATTAGTAAGGCCCAGGTGGGACCAAGTGAATAGCTGACTGGTTGATTTGGGGCAGGGGAAAGATAATGGAACCGAGAAGGATGCCTGGGTAGGTCAGTCAGTTAAGTGTCCGACTCTTGGTTTCAGCTCAGATCATGATCTCACAGCTTCGTGATTTCGAGCCCCACATTGGCCTCTGCACTGACAGTGTGGAGACTTCTTGATATTCTCTCTCTTTTCCTCTCTCTCTGCCCCTTCCCCACTTGCACGGTCTTTGTCTCTCTCAAGGAAGGAAGGGAGGGAGGGAGGAAGATTAGGTAGGTGATAGATAGATAGATAGATAGATAGATGGATGGATAGATAGATAGATCGATAGATAAAATGGAGCTGAGAAAGTCAAGTTCGGAGGCTATAGGCAACATTATTGTTTGGGTCAAACTGTTTTTTGGTTTTTGTTTTTTGAGATATCATTTTAAGTCATAGTTTTATTCGTTACCACACACACACACACACACACACACACACAAAACAAAAGCATATTCAGTAGCTCAAATATTAGCTAAGGCTGCCATTCCCATGATCATGTAGGAAATACTGGCTCAAACTTCCCTCTGCTTTCCGTGCCCCAGACAACATCTAATTTAGAGGGAATTCTATATATCACCCAGCTTCTGATAATTTGATTCAGGTTATGGATTGTTTCACTTCTGTAAGCATTTTGTTCCTATATTACAAAGAGCTGGTATAGACTTGAAACTTTACCCTTTTATCTTGTCCTCCCCACTAATTTCTATCTTCATGAAAACAACAAACAAAACAAGAACATTCTTATAAGGCCATTGTATGCAAAGCAAAACAGTAAATTAGAAAATCAAAGATTTGTAGTGATGGAAGGCAATATACATTGCAGCAATGCCAATAAGTTCCAAGTCAAGTATTACATTTGGCAACTCCTCAAAATCCCCATGGCCATTTCTCAACTAGGCTTTCATTCTCCCAGTGGATCACTTTACTGTCTCTTCTCTTCTCTGCCTTTTCTTCTTAAAAAGAAAGAAAGATTCTCCCAAATTGCCAATCTGAGTGATTTAGTTTTCTCTAGCTTATACCTTTCAAAGCCAGCTCCAGGTCTACTTGCATATCAAAAACTTGGCCTAGTCCTTAAATTCAAGCAGGAGTTGAGAAAGAAATCCAAACAAATGGATTCAGATCACGGCAGTGGAGGTAATGAGAAGAGGTCAGATTCTGGGTACATTTTGAAGATAAAGGCAGTGAGAGAAAGAGAGAAGTCAGGGATACTCCCAAGACTTTTGGCCCAGGCAACGGGAGAGAGGAGTTGACATGAACTGAGGTGAGGAGGCCATGGGGAAGCAGGTGTTGGAAGGAAGGATCAGGAGTTGAGCTTTGCTCATATGAAACTGAGTACGCATGTCTTATATCCAAGTGCATATGTCAAGCAGGCAGTTGAATGGCCTGAGCTGGAGACTCATATATACATACATACATTTCATTTATATATATATACAACTTCCCTCCAAAAAATATTTCTAAACATTTTTCATAAAACTGATCTAACAATAGAACATAGACAACCACATAGAGACTTTCAGTTTCTTCCCAATGGGAGATAACCCAAGTTAAATTCAGGCATTGTATCCAGAGTAGATATCCAGGACATTTTTCCTGGAGTCTGGAGAAAACCTATAGCTTGTTCCAAGTAAAGTAGCAAATTAAACTCCTGAATCTAATTTTATTTGCTTCTCAAATCCAATGTTACATTAAAGGAACTTAAAAAAAAAAAAAAAACAAAGAAAAAAACAAGACCAAGAAGAACAGGGAGAATTGGAGAGGAGAGAATAACAAAATTTTGTAAATTGAAATTCAGAGGAAGAGTGACAACTGGCTAACAGACCTCAGGAATCAGAATGCCAAGTCAACAGTAGGAGAAACTGATAACAGACCCAGTTTACAATGTGGAAGCCTCAAAATATTAGGAACTGGTAGCACTAAGTGCCTCTGGAACTGGTTGGTAGGGTTCCAGGTTGAGGCCACAATAAGAAAGACTGAGGAAAACCTAGGGCCACTTCCCCACTTCAGGAGCTGTCTAGAAAAGATAAACTAGGGTCTCAGATTGGAGGACAGCAGCCACTATAAGGCAAAGATATTCTACCGAAGATGTAGATAAAGTGACCATAATGAACACTGAAAGCTAAATGGACTGTGTGCCCTATTCAGTCCCAAATCCCTACAGACCAGTCCCTTCCTCTGTGGGTTGGAGTTTGAAAAGTTCTTCCTTGGAGAATTTGACCAGCTCAACACAAAAGATTTCAAGATATTGACTTGGGGAGAACCCCAGCCAGCCTTTCCAGGGCCTCTACTGGCCTGTGCAAAGCTTTTGTGTGTGAATTAGAAAAAGTTGATCCCTCTGGGCAGATATAGCTTTGACCATGTTAAAAAGACTTAAAAAGATCACACCTTTGTAGGAAGAAAAAGGCATCCCTTCAGGAAGATGTAGTCCCTGACTAGTGTTCATGAATTGGTGAGCAAGTGAGAGCTGTATTTTAGGCCCCTTCAGTCTGGTGTCTTCATGGAGAGCACAACTCTGAGTGACCCTGAGACCACCCAGGTTACCCTGCAGTAAAACAAAGTCAACAAGCCCCACCTATGAGCCCAAGCTTTCTATTCATCCAACAAGCAACTCACATCTGAAGGATATCTTGAACGTAGAAGACAGACTGAAACAAAAATAGAAACAAACAAATCAGTCCTTGGAAGAAACAGAGTATAGAAGAGAGAAGGGAAAAAAGTGAACATCCTCAGAGTGATATAGAAGTATTGCATCTGGGGTGCCTGGGTGGCTCAGTTGGTTGAGCATCTGACTCTTGATTTCAGCTCAGGTCATGATCCTAGAGTCATGGGATCGAGCTCTGCATCAAGCTCCTTCTCTCTTCCTTCCTCTGCCTCTTCCCAGCTGGTGTGCATGCTCTCTCTCTAAAATTAAATTAAATTAAATTAAATTAAATTAAATTAAATTAAATTAAATTAAAAAGTATTGCATCCATGAAACTAGAACAGGACTCTAAAAATAGAACATTCAGGGAGCACAAATTCGATAGAAGAATTGGAAGATAAAGAAATCTCTCAAAAAGTGGAGCAAAAAGATAAAGAGATGAAAAGAGGAAAAAGGAAAGATAAAAATTAGAGAGCCAGTGTAAAATATCTAACTTCAGAATATTAGTTCCATAAAGGGATAACTGAGAAAATGAAGAGGAGGAAGCGAAATGAAATAATTCAAGAGAATTTCCCAGAATTGAAGTGCATGAATTGCCGGATTAAAACGGCACATCAAGTGCCCTGTATACAATGGATAAAAGCAGACCTATTACAAGATATAGCATTGTAAAATTCTAGAACATTAAGTGTAATAACAATAAAGGATTCTGTAATCTTCAAAAGAGGAGAGGAAGAGAAGAACAAGTAAGAGAAACCAAACATCAAGAACACTTTAGGGGCACCTGGGTGGCTCAGTCGGTTAAGCCTTCGGCTCAGGTCATGATCTCACTGCTCATGGGTTTGAGCCCCACATCAGGCTCTGTGCTGACAGTTCAGACCCTGGAGCCTGCTTCAGATTCTGTGTCTCCCTCTCTCTCTGCCCCTCTCCCACTCATCCCGAGTGTCTGTCTGTCTGTCTGTCTGTCTCTCTCTCTCTCTCTCAAAAATAAACAAACATTAGGGGGTTTGGGTGGTTCAGTTGGTTAAGTGGCCAACTTTGTCTCAGGTCATGATCTCACGATCTGTAGGTTTGAGCCCTGAGTCAGGCTCTGTGCTGACAGCTCAGAGCCTGGAGCCTGCTTCAGATTCTATGTCTCCCTCTCCCTCTTCTCCTCCCCCACTCATGCTCTGTCTTTCTCTCTCAAAAAAAAATGAACATTTAAAAGTAAATAAATAAATAAATAAATAAGTAAAATGTTAATGCTTTAAAAAAAATGAACACTTTGGGTTTCTCACCAGTAATACTGGAAGCAAGCAGAAAATGGAGCAATGCCTTCAAAACTCTTTCAGCTCTTCAATAATTACTTCTAACCTAGAATTTTCTATTCAGGCAAACTCTTAATCAAGTATGAGAGAAGACACGTGAGCCTTAAGAAGTTTACCTCCTCTGGGGTGCCTGGGTGGCTCAGTCAGTTAAGTGGCCAACTTCAGCTCAGGTCATGATCTTGCAGTTCATGAGTTTCAACCCCGCATTGGGCTCTATGCTGACAGCTCAAAGCCTGGAGCCTGCTTCAGATTCTGTGTCTCCCTCTCTCTCTGCCCCTCCCCTGCTCATGCTCTCTTTCTCTCTCAAAAATAAATTTTAAAAAAAATTTTTAAATTAAAACAAAAGTTTACATCTGCACATTATTCAAGAAGCTGCTGGAGGAGACTATGCCAATATCATGAAATCTTCAAAAAGAATGTTGATGAGCCCAACTTATTTTCTAACTCATATTTGATTTTGTCTTAACCACATATTGATAAAGTTCCTGACTGCTTTATCTATTTCTTAGGTCATTTTACCCCACAGAAGTGTTCTCTGACCTACTACTAAAAACCAGATGAAAACCATAGTGAAACCAAAGGCAGCAAATACAGAGTGGTCTATTCCATCTACTCTGTTTCTCTGGGACCCACAGTAACAAATGCATATTATAACCTGCCAGGGGCCCACCTGCTGGGAACCATATCTCTCAGGGCTCACCCAATTCTCCAGAAGGGACTCTTAGAACCTATCACAGAAGCAGAACTTGATAGGAACTCAGAGACTCTGCCCTGCTGACCTTCCCCCTGAGGGCCTCTTGTCATTCCTTACAGAGGTGCCCACCCACGTGACTTTCAGCCTGCACTGGGTAGCAACAGCCTGACTTCTTCTTGAGAGGATTAGTCATGCCAACCAACACAGTGCTGGATACGTTTTGTCACATGTCACTTGTTACTAGCATCAGGACAAGTGGACATGCCTGAAGTATGTTTTCTATTGGAGTAATAATGGCTAACAACTAGAGAGCAATTACTGTGAGCCAGGCCTTATTCTGAGATCCTTAAAGATGTAACTTTGCCTTCTTTATGGAGGTATTACAGATAATAATAAACTTCCAGAGAATTATCTTTGTCACTTTGAGCCACCCAGTAGCAGAATGCAATGCTAAACGACCTTGTCCACTTATATCTTTTAATCCATTTTTAGCCTATCATTTCTTTAGCATTCTTGCCAGGAAACTCCCATATGCACAGGTATTCTTCATATTTGATAGGAATAAAATTTGAAGAGCAGCTTGAAGCCATTCCAAATGATATGAACTTCCCCCCAGGTCAGGTGAAGACTTGCCACTTCCTTTTCCTCTGACAAAGAGTGTGGGGTCTCACCGTCTCCTGATGCAGCCAGTAATTGTCCATTTCTACAATTTCTAGCATTCTTTAGAAGGTTGTTGGCGATCTACTATATACCCCATTTCTACTTCCCAGAACTCTAGACCCAGCACTCCAGTTGCGCGTGCGTGTGCCTGGGCACAAAAGCTCTCTACTGGAAGGCTCATGGAAAAGCAACGTGGAAGAAGAACCAGAGAGCAAACCTACTCAAGTGCAAACGAACATGAGCACGGAAGAGGCATCAGATCAAACAAGTAGACCCCACTTTCAAGCTTTGCAGACGTGAACCTCAGATCCCGTAAATAAGGCACACGCTCTTGTCACCGGGAGGCAGACAGACACCGCTGTAAGGCAAGCCCCTTGGCTCACTTCACTGACTGAACAGAATCAAAGGTTTTGCCCCAACCAGCAAATGCAGAATGTGTTTTGAGGCCCCCGGCTCTGGTGAGCCGTCATATGAAATAAATTACCAAGGCTCAAAGTCGGGATGTGAGAGAAACCGCGGAGGAGCGGCAGCCAACCTGGACAGCCTGGAAGCCGCTGTGCAGGGCAGACACGGTGCAAATGCATTTCTTGTTACTGGGCTGGGCGTTAGTGCTACAGCCACACCGCATTGCCTTGTGAACTGGAAAACAGCAAATGGGTTCACGGTTCAAATGAGCTCTGGGAACTCCAGATCTTCCTGGAAAACCCACTTAGCTTGGTGTGCATGCAGGTATTTCAGAGCTCATCCGGCTCTAATTAAAACTCCTATTTCCAGTCTGTGTTCACCCAAACAATGTGGAGTCAAACCACAAGAAAATCTGTTATCACTCAAATTGGTACATATTTTTTCATACGACTGAAATATTATATAAAATCATGAGCTGTTAGATATGCAAGTAAAAATTGAATGCAGACACCGATTCCCATGCTACCTTTGTCTCACCTTCCAGGGGATGTGAATCATAGGTCACAGCTGCATGCTGAGGGCACGCTCCTTGAGATCAAAGCCTTTGCCACTGGAGGAAGTTATTCGTGTTAGCCCAATCCACAAACCACGCTTTGTGCCCTCCCCTTGTCCGCGTTCACGCCAATGTTGTAAAAAGTAATGTGTTTGAATGATGCTTTAAAGTGCTCTATGCAATTAAGTGTGAAAGCAAGGGGGGCTAGTGTTCCTTCAGTGTACATATGAAACTTCCAATAAATTTAAAGTCCTTGGGTGTGTTTGGGGGAGGGAAAGATTAAAAAGAGGAAAGTTTTTGAAAGGAACAAACACTTCAAAAAGGTAAACCTGAGGTGTTTTTCCCCCTTATAATATCAAAAATGTTTTTATAGCTGGAAAATGTCTACAGAGCAAAAAAATATGTACCAAAAAAAGTACACTGCTTCCATAGTCACTTGTACCCAATTTGCATCTCACTTTCCTAAAAAAAAAAAAAAAAAAGTACCCCTTTTAGTTATTATCACAAAGTATTCCAAACCAGCCTCACCTTGCCCCGTGTTTTAGTGGTTGGAAAATATCCGTTGCTCTTTACTTTGTATTAGCTGCCCATCCAGTACAGAAGTTTGCTCCACATCTCTGTTATGCAGATGTTTATGTTTATTTTGTTTAATGTTTACTTTTGAGAGAGAAAGAGAGAGCGCACAAGCAGGGGAGGGGCAGAGAAAGAGGGGGAGACACAGACCTGAAGCAGGCTCCAGGCTCTGAGCTGTCAGCACAGAGCCCGACGCGGGACTCGAACTCACAGACCGTGACATCATGACCTGAGCCAAAGTCAGACACTTAACTGACTGAGCCACCCAAGCGCCCCTACTTATACTTAACTTTTTTAATGTTTATTTATTTTTGAGAGAGAGGGAGAGACAGAGTGTGAGCAGGGGAGGAGCAGAGAGAGAGGGAGACCCAGAATCTGAAGCAGGCTCCAGCTCAGCACAGAGCCCCACTCGGGGCTCAAACTGGTGAACTGGAGGATCATGACCTGAGCTGAAGTTGGCCGCTTAACCAACTGAGCCACCCAGGTGCCCCATGTTTATAGTCATTTTAAAGCATTCCTCTGAGTGCCCTAGCTTGCTTATGCAGCTCTTCGGAAAAATAAAAGCATATATTCCTGAGTCCAATTCAAAACCAAGACACGTATATAGTACATGTTTTTCAGATGGTGGTCTGGGAAAGTAACACATCCTTACTCAGTTTGTAAAGCAGCATTAGCCACACAACCAACAGGTGTATTAGCACAGCAATGAGTAACATTCATTGACAACAATAAGCAAAAATAGAGGAAAAACAATAAATTCAGAGAGCAGCATCACCAAGAGAGTCCTAGAAGTGAGTGCTCTCAAATGTCAAGCCATTCATACCCTGAGCACACAGAAAATTCTACACTTCCAACACTGTACCCTTGATTGAGAATGTTCCTGGCTAAGGAAAATGGGCAGAGCAGGATAAATGAACTAGTGAAGAATAAATCACAGTGCCTGGCACACAGTAAGCTTGGTAGCTAATAAAATCATTTCACGTTGTATGAATGTTAGGTAACCTCCGGGCCCAATGCCAGTGAGTCACTCCAGGTACATTTAAGGAAGCAACCTCACTGCCTACCACATGTACTGTGCTAAGCCATCCTTTTCTCCTTTTATTTTTTTAAATGTCACCCTTGCCTCTACTGTAGGCCTTCAAAATACTGGACTGCTGGGTTCCACTGGTCGAGCTTTTAGACTAAACATGTACTAAGTACCATATGTGATATGGAATGAAACCTCACGGTTAATGCAAGAAACTTGGGCTAAATTAATTCCCCAAAGAGCAGCAGCCCTCTTAATGCATTCGGGGCTAGAAGTTACACAGGTCCTAGAAAAAGTCATTTACAGAGTCAAGTCCTATAAAGGGTCCTGTGTTGACTGAACGTTGCGTCCTAACGTAAAGCAAGCGAATGCACAGCAGATCCTCCCCTCTGCAACCTTTATCTAGCTGATTCCTGGCACAGCCAACACACTGCAGGCTCTCTGAAACACCGAGATGCCAGCAGCCTGCCAAACGTTATGACTAGTCCATTTCACACTCACAGTTCATTAGTTTATATAATATGAAATTATATAACTGGCATCCAGGGTTTAGGAATAAATGCAGCTGACTTGGAACGCCAGAGGAGGGGGGAGCCACAGAGCAGCAAGAAGATATTAGGGAGTACAGGCAGAAGGCAGGTTGGGTCTTGGCAGGCATCAGCCCAAGGGGCTGCTTTCCAAGAGAGCCTTGCAAGGTGCGGTGGCAACAGCTGATGCCAAGTGAAGCCTGGGCCATTGGTGTGCCCAGTGGGGTCAACCAGAGATGAGGTGGGGACTGCAGCAGGTGCTGACAGGGCTAGACTGACCTTAGGGCCAAAATTCCTGCTTCCTCATTCCTCCCCAACTACCCAGGGCTGGACTCCAGGGAACAGAAGCCAGAACCAGACTTCAGAACTGGCAAAATAATCACCATGATAATGAATACCACTTATGGAGCTCTTACTTTGTACCGAGCATGGGTTTGTGTGATTCAAATGCATAACCTGTATGAAGCCAAGTGGCCTCATGGTCCAGTCCCGACATGGAAATGCAGTCAACACAAAAGCCTGGCAACCAAGTAGCAGTTGAAAGTAATTGTAATCCTAGTTTCACTCTTTCTTGAAAACATCACAATCGTGCACTTTTAAACTTATTTAAAATCCTCTTATCTTTTTTTATTCTCAGTACATCTGTTTCACCCTAAAGTTGCTCCTAAAATAACCCCCCTATAAGCTTTTCCCTCTCTCCACCTTCCTCCCTTCCTTCCCCACATGTTGTTTCTTTCTCTCCCACAAGGAATCCTCTGCCCTTTCTGGTGTGAATTCTCTCTGCCTGAGTCCTCCAGCTTTTCCTCTCATGCACTGCACACTTGGATCCATACACGGCTCAGGGAGAACAGTTAGACAAAACAGGAAGAGGGGTACGGAAGAAGATCAAAGGATGTAAAGACAGGAAGAAGCTGTGAATAGAGGTGCTCAAACATTGTTTAAAGGTCTCTATTATCTTCACAATAAGCCTCAGAGGCAGATGATCCCATTAAACTTATGGGAACATAGGGTTTAGAGGTTCGGTAACCTATCCAGTTAAGTGAAATGGAAGAGTCAGGATACAAAGCCAAGGAGCTCTGACCTCAAAACCCTTGACTACTGTTTGCCTTTTCTAGAAAGTGTCTAGTTCCCTGCTCAGATAGTCTGGGTTCACAGCTAGAACTCTATTTCACCTCTTCCCAGATTTGAAAAACAGCCACAACAGAATCTACTGGATGAGAGACCAAGGACCAGAGCAAAAGCAAGGCTGGCTGGCCTTGTGGGATAGGCATTAGGTGGGCTTGTTAGAGCTGGCAATCTGTGTTCCTCCAACTTCTTAAACAACTTATATAGGGGAATTGGACACGAGATTATCTGTACATCCCGTTTTCTTGTGGACCTCAAGCTTTTTAAGCATATTTATATATTTTGAGAGAGAGAATATGCACAAGTGGAGGAGGGGCAGAGACAAAGGGAGGGAGAGAATCCCAAGCAGGCTTCACGCTGTCAGCACAGAGCCTAAAGCGGGGCTTGATCCCACAAACTGTGAGATCATGACTTGAGCCAACCAAGATCAAGAGTCGGATGCTTAACTGACCGAGCCCCAGAAATTAAGCTTTTAATGTAGCATCAGGCCTCCCTCTTCCAGGGCCCAGAAAAGCCTACATGTAACTGACATTCTTCATTATAATAATATGGCTGTAATAAAAAATTAATTTGGTAATAAAAATTGTTTATTAAAGTGATTAGGCTATTGGGAGAATTTAATACTATATTTGTAAAACAATGGAATCGATGAAGGGACTCATGAATTCTTTTGAATCATCTACTTGGGAGAAGGAGAGAGAAAATATGTTATGTAAAGGGAAATTATTAATAACTTTTCAAAATCCTCAAGAGATTATATAATTTACCAAAAAAATCATTGGAATGTTTTGTTTTGATTAAAGAACCAATTTAAAGTTTGGAAAGCAGAATTGAAAGAAAAATTGTTCCATCTGAGAATAGAGAAGTATCGATATCCAGGCTTCCTTGGGGTCAGGACTGGGACGACTCTTGTTTATTGATTTAGTAATGATGCACAGGAGCAAAATCTCCACATTTATAGCTAGTACTCAATACTCAAGAGTGGTGAAGCGTTCCAGCAATGAAGGTAGACAGCTAAAATGTGTGAGTATGAAAAAAAAGTGATGGATGAAATTGTGTTAAGTACACATTTAGAGGAAATAGTCTAAGCTTCATATAGGTATATCTGCTTTAACAGCTTTCATATGATAGTAAGATGAGGCATAAGCAAATAGATAAATTGATAAAAATATGGCATTGTAGACCCAAGAGTTAAAAGTTGCAAGCTAGGAAAGGGATTTAAGTGTGAGTTACAATACCGAGACATCTAAGCCAGTAACCGAGGAGAGCTGGCTACTGTGTTCTTCCTTCTCATTATTTTTCCACCAGTTCCTCTTTATGCAGAGAGAGAAAGAGAATAAGAATATAAGTTAAGTAAATGTGTTCATAGGTGTGTGTGTGTGTGTGTGTGTGTGTGTGTGTGTATGCACACATGTATGCACATATACAATTGCCTAATAATCCTATATTGACCTGTGTTCCCATGGTCACATCCTGGACCTGGATTATTGATCCTTTTTAATAATCAAGTCAACTTTATCTATAGAATCTTAAACTCCAGATAATCCATTCTCATACTCTAATGTCCTATTTTTCAACTTCTTCCTGAGCTTCAATGAGCTCAAACAGCACTAACACTGTTTTCTTACTTCACAGAGGTCTCCCTTCCTAATTCTTCCAGACATCAGTAGCCTTCTGTTTGTACTTCCCTCCCAACCCAGCTTGGATTATATAACTATTCAAATGAATTGCAGTCCCACAACCTATTTCCTCCAACTTACACCTCAGTTATTGAGTAATGCTGGAGAAAAACACTCAGTAATGCTGTTAAAACATAAACTGAGGCATGATTCAAACCAGGCAGCATAAAACTAAAAGTGGTTAGGAGAACTCCACTGCCAGGAGCTAAGGGAAGGTTTTCAATAAAGAAGATACAGAAGTAGGGGCGCCTGGGTGGCTCAGTCGGTTAAGCATCTGACTTCGGCTCAGGTCATGATCTCACAGTTTGTGAGTTCGAGCCCTGCGTCAGGCTCTGTGCTGACAGCTCAGAGCCTGGAGCCTGCTTCAGATCCTGTCTCCCTCTCTCTCTGACCCTCTCCCACTCACACTCTGTCTCTGTCTGTCTCTCTCTCAAGAATAAATAAACATTAAAATTTTTTTAAAAAGATACAGAAGTAAAGCAAGGAAATTATTTGACTGGCTATAGCATAAGCAGTTGCCTTGTTTGGGAGAGCCTAGTTGGCTATTTGTGATTGATTGGCTTCAGGTTTCATTTTCTTAGACTCAAGTGTGTTGACTCTGGTTTAGGTTTTGGTTTGCTTATGCAGGCCACCAAAACATTAGAGCCACCTCATCTAATGGCCTCCTTATTTAATTACTTGAACAATGCAAAACTCCCAAGGCAGGAACTCCCCCAGATGGCCCTGTTTCCCTTACTCAGAAGAGAATATTTCTTTCTCTTAAATCTCAGAAGATTCGATCATGTCTTATTCCCTTTGTTTCTCTAGAATTTTGCCCCTTGTTGGTGAACTTTACAATTTAGGACATTACTCTGGATGCAGTGTTGCATTGATTGATTGCAGGCCAGGCAAGAGAGTGTGCAAGGACAGTGGGAACCTGCTCTAGGCTTTACAGGGGTGGTAACAATGGCAACAGAAGCGAATGACTTTGGAATAAGTGTAGGCAGTTGAATCACAAAGATACAATAATTGTAGGATGGAGTGCAGGGAAGATGAGGTAGGAATGAGTGTAAGGTGAGGAAATTTCTGGTTTGAGAAACTAGGTGGTGATATCTTCACTGACACAGGAGAATACTGGGGAGGTGGGGGAACCTGGGTTTACACAGAAAAAAAAATTAGAAACTTCATCTATATATTAAGTTTGAGATAGTTGTGAGACTGCCTAGTGGAGATGTCTAAGAAGATGATAGGAAGTGCGCTCTCCAGAAGAAGATTCTGAGGTGGAGGCATAAGTTGAGAAGATGGCTCCAGATAAATGATATTTGAAGGCAGATAGTGAAAGAGAAACCTTCAAGGGAGAGAAAACAAGATAAAAGAGGAATTTGTTCTAAGGAACTCTAACAACTTATGGAGGGGAAGGGGAGAAAGAGCCATCACTGAAGAGCAAGAAGGTGAGGACAAATGGATACAAGGACAGTATGATATAAGAAGCCAATAGCATAGACCATTTTAAAGAGGAGAAGATGGTCAGTTATATCAAACACTATTAAGGAGCTGAATAAGAGGAGTCAAAAATGTCTATTCTTTGCAAGATGAAAGTTTTCGATGACCTTGAGAGGGCTGTTTCAGTGGGGAGCTGAGGCAGAGGCCAACCTGGAGTAGACTGAATAGACTAGAGACAATGAATCCAGACAACTCTTTAAAGAAATCTGGCAATGAAGAGAAAAAAAGGAGTCAGTGTGGTGGGGGGGGCAGGGTAATAGGGAGGTTAAAATATGGGGACATGGTTTAAATGATGATTGGAAGGAATCAGTAGAAGGGAGAGGTTAAAGATGGGTGACCCTGGACACAGGGGGCTGAAATGTGGTGAAGATCATGGACAACAAGGAGGTCAAGGACCTGAGAAGCCAAACATCCTTCAATACCTCAATTTGTTCAGAGTTTTCTCATCCACAACCTTCTAAATCTTTTACATTTTTTTCTTTATTATTTAAATCATTAATCCATGGGCACCTGGGTGGCTCAGTCAGTTGAGCATCCGACTCTTGGTTTCAGCTCAGGTCATGATCTCACAGTTCACAAGTTCAAGCCCCACATCGGGCTCTTTGCTGACAGCTCAGAGCCTGGAGCCTGTTTCAGATTCTGTGTCTCGCTCTCTCTCTGCCCCTCCCCTGCTTGCACTCTCTGTCTGTCTCTCTCAAAAACAAACTAGCATTTTAAAAAATGTATTTTTGAGAGAGAGACAGAGACAGAGTATGAGTGGGGGAGGGGCAGAAAGTGAGAGGGAGACACAGGATCCAAAGCAAGCTCCAGGCTCTAAGCTGTCAGCACAGAACCCAAAGTGGGGCGGGGCTCGAACTCACAAAAGATAATGATCTGAGCCAAAGTTGGACGCTCAACTGGCTGAGCCACCCAGGCTCTCCAATTAAACATTTTTTAAAATTAAATCATTAATCTACCTGGACATGATGTTTATGTATGATATGAGATTACCATTTTCATTTTCTTCTATTTGGATAACTAGTTATCCTTGGGCCATTTGTTGAATGATTTAACCCCCAAACGTCCCTTGAATTCATTCTGGCCACCCTACCCCTCCATCCTGCTGTATTCAGTCCTCATCCTCTCTGGCCTGAAGCATCGCAGAACCCTTCCATTTCTTTTCTGTATAGTCCATGTTCTGTACAGTACCAGGAGAGTTATCTCTCTACAACACAAATGTGGCCATGCTACTTTCCTGATAAAAGTTTTTAAATAACTTCTATTATTACCTGGGGAATAACAGCCAACCCCTAAGCCTGCCATATTTAAGATGTTTCATAATACTTTATGATATTTCTTAGTTTATCAAGTCATCCCTATTTTCTGTCCTTATCAACATTTATTTTGTACTCACATACTACTGTGTAGAGAATATACAGCTCAGATTTTCAAGTCCTTTGTCAGAACTACTCACTGGAATCATAACTGATATATTTTTAAAGTTCTAACTCATTTATTTGACATTTATTTGGCATCTACTATGTATTAGACATGATATGGAATTATAAGTTTCAGAGTTTACAACCTAAAGAAGGACAGAAAACATAATCCAAATATGTGTTTAAAAGAGAAGATGTACAGGTGCCAGGACATCTTGGAGATGTCCTGGGGACATCTAGGAGAGTTCTGATGGGGAGAAACGCCATTTTATTTGATGGAAATCATGGAGGCTTTGTGGAAAAGTTAACTGGGTAATGAAAGATAGATAAAATTTAGAAAGTCAGCCTTTTAGGTACAGGGATGGCATCAAGCAAGACAAAAGAAATGAGGAAGCGTGTGCCCTTGGAGATGGAGCAGGAGAAAGATGAATGGCTAGAAAGGTAAACTGAGGCCAGAGCACAAAAGTCCTTTGAAGGGCAAGTTAACAGACTGGGCCCTAGTTATTTAGCACTGGGAGTCGGTGCAGTTAGGGGATTGACATAATTAGGTTGTGACATGATCCGATGGGTTGGAATGCAGAGAAATTAAACCTAAGGGTACGCACTAATAGTCTAGGCATGGTGTGCTATGGCTCCTTGGAGGCAGAAAAGCCAGAACGAATGCAACAGAAATTTTAAATCAGAATTTATAGAGGTTAAATGACCAAATGGAGGAGGCAGTAACTGGTCCAGTTTGGCTCCAGAAAATAGCTATGGTGAGCATTTCATGAGAAATCCCTGCCTCTGGTGAAGCAGCATTTATAATTGCATTTGCCTAAATGGAATTTCTTGTACTTTTTCTCTTTCTTTCTTTCTTTCTTTCTTTCTTTCTTTCTTTCTTTCTTTTTTGTGACTTTAAAAAACATTTAATATTTAAAGTTGCTTCCAAAGCCTAACTTTATGCCTTGAGATTAATGGTTTTATACTTGCTTCCCTTTCCCTCCTCCTCTTTTTTTTTTCCATATATGAAGTTTATTGTCAAATTGGTTTCCATACAACACCCAGTGCTCATCCCAAAAGGTGCCCTCCTCAATACCCATCACCCACCCTCCCCTCCCTCCCACCCCCCATCAACCCTCAGTTTGTTCTCAGTTTTTAAGAGTCTCTTATGCTTTGGCTCTCTCCCACTTTAACCTCTTTTTTTCTTCCTTCCCCTCCCCCATGGGTTTCTGTTAAGTTTCTCAGGATCCACATAAGAGTGAAAACATATGGTATCTGTCTTTCTCTGTATGGCTTATTTCACTTAGCATCACAGTCTCCAGTTCCATCCACGTTGCTACAAAGGGCCATATTTCGTTCTTTCTCATTGCCACGTAGTACTCCATTGTGTATATAAACCACAATTTCTTTATCCATTCATCAGCTGATGGACATTTAGGCTCTTTCCATAGTTTGGCTATTGTTGAGAGTGCTGCTATAAACATTGGGGTACAAGTGCCCCTATGCATCAGTACTCCTGTATCCCTTGGGTAAATTCCTAGCAGTGCTATTGCTGGGTCACAGGGTAGGTCTATTTTTAATTTTTTGAGGAACCTCCACACTGTTTTCCAGAGTGGCTGCACCAATTTGCATTCCCACCAACAGTGCAAGAGGGTTCCCATTTCTCCACATCCTCTCCAGCATCTACAGTTTCCTGATTTGTTCATTTGGCCACTCTGACTGGCGTGAGGTGATATCTGAGTGTGGTTTTGATTTGTATTTCCCTGATGATCCCTCCTCTCTTTTACATGTGACAGCTTCTGCTGGATATGGTTGGATCCACTGACCAGGACCTCCAGGAAGCCGCAGCTGGTTGTATATCCAACATCCGCAGACTGGCTCTTGCTACAGAAAAGGCAAGATACACTTGAAATGTGAACAAACATTATAAGCTACCAAATTTTACATGACAGAGAACATAGCAGTCCCATGGCCAGGAAGCCTAGAACATTTATTAGCAAATCCTTTACAAACAGATAAATGTCTGGATGAAAAGACAGGAATTAAAAATAGCAAAGGGTGCTCTCCATCCAAAAACTGCATAGATATTTTTGTTCTATTTAACATTTTAGGGATATGCCATGTAATGAAATGTAAAGCCAATAAGTTTGTGATAATTTTCCAGGAATTGGAGAATATATGTATACGGTACATAAACCTATTTCAGTGAGATTTTTGTATTTGTGATGATTTTAATAAAAGGTATGGCCTTCCTGGTGTGCAGTTTTACAGCCATTCCTGCATGTCTTTAGAATTCCCTTTCTGTTAAACCTATCTCACTGCCCCGTCATTATGGTGTTGTCTGTTTGATCACTTGCAACCCACGCGAGAGCTCTAGGGAGACGTGGTGATTTCGCGAACTGTTATTAAACAGAATTTAGATTTGAGCAGCAGGACCTGAGAGAGCATCCTGAGGTCATTCCAGATTTCTCCTAAATACGATCAAACATCGGAGAAGATCATGTGTAACTGTCACCACACCAGATAATGCAAATCACAGAAACATAAGCAATGAGCAGGATTTTTACTTTGGGGCTTACAAAGCATAAACAATTATACGTTTTATTTCCCTCATAGGACTGACCAACACTTTTATTGAAGAATTAATTTACGCTGCTGTAAGGATACTGTTACTTCACATAAATAGCTTGAAATTTCTGAACTCATTTGTAGCACACGAAGTACTTTTTTAAAAGGTGGCCACAAAAGATTAATAGCATTTTATCAGGTTGTGGAAACATGAGAGGTCACTTAAAAGAATCGCATAAGTAACCTTGGTGTGCTGAAATGTTTGGGAACTAACTGTCCCAAGCATCTCATACTAGCCAGGAAAATAGCTTTGTATGCACCAGCTCCATAAACCGGCAGTGTCAGTTAATTCTTTGAAGAGCAGGCTAGGCTGTTTTATTAAAAAAGTATTAAGTACTATCTATGTTCATCATAATTGGGAGAAGATCATAAACCTAATTGAATTAAATGCAAATAATTTGTATGAAATGAAAAGCCTGTACAGGATGAAAAATTATACTAGTGATAGATTCTCTGGTAAAAAGAAGTTTCTGAGAATTTTGAGGTTTTTAAAACACCAGCTCATCTTCCCTGCTTTTCAGAGGAGGTTATAAAAGAAGATAATAGGAACAAGGCAATGCTATTAATGATGCCAACTAAGAACTGAATTTAAATAAAAGTGTAAATTCTTCAACTATCAACACGCTTCTAATGTTAAAGTTGCCGTTGGGCTGTGCTTCACAAACATTCAAAATACCTCTAGAAATCATGGATTATGACAGCTATAGAAAACAAATAACGTTATTCCATTTTTACTAAAGGAAGCTTTCACCACTGCCTTAGGATTTCAAGTTATTCTTGGATTTAGTGGGTCCTAGGAGTGAAGGGAAGTACCAGGTAAACAATTGCAACACAAAAAATGTTGGATGAGTGATGGTAAAGAAGGATTGTTCCTTTATGCTATGCTTGATAGAAGAAAGCTGGAGGTTTTCATGTTTTATGGTTAATAATACGTAAAAGAAAAGCAACAGTGCCACTTTAAAAAATGAAGAAGCTAAGCATTTTTAAAGAAGCTAAGCACTTGGAAACAGATAAAGGAAATTAACATGAAAATCATCTTGTATGTTCCTAAGAATTTTTTTAAATTCTTAAACTCCCGAAAGTTGGTATCCTTAGGTACTACAAATGAGAAGCTGAATTTAAGGGTCAGTTTTTGACTCTGTGTGTGTATGCGTGTGTATGAAATGTCATAACAGAAAACTCTGATCTTACTAGGAAAATGTCAAAGAGAGTGAAAGTGCTCACAGCTATCAGAGAACAAACATGGGGACAGTCACACCATTTCTTTGCCACTACATGCTGCAATGGCACTCGTGGTTTTTTGTTTTTTTGTTTTTTTTTTCATTAGTTTTTGGTAAGTGTTTTTTGTGTTGTATTTATTTTCTGCTATTTAAACCTGGCAACATTAATTCCTTATAAGTTTTCAGCAACAGTTCTTTTTTTTTTCTTTTTTTTTTTTCTTTTTTTTAGGTTTTATTCTTTCCCAGGACATCCTGGGAATCCAATATACTCTTGGTGATAGCCAGCTGTTTCTGTTTGAAAGGAGTTTAAGGTGGAAGGAATTTTAAGTAGATACTCTTTGATCTCCCACTGTCTATGGTTTGCAGGGCTTCCTTCTAGAAATCCCTGCCATGATCAGTCTGCTGTCCCTAGTGAATGCTCTTTCGCTACTATCAGGATCACTTGCATTAGAAATAACTGGTTTCTTTTTCAAACTTTCCTAGGTTCTGACAGTTAACAGAAGGTTGGTTTTCTTAGGGGGTGGCACTGTAAATCCTGTTACTTTGATACTCTCTAAGGCATTTGCATGGAATTGAGACACTAGATCCAAAATACTCAGAAAGTTTATTTCCATTTAGGAAAATGAGAATCTCAGTTGTTGATAAGCAGACAACTGAGATGGTTGAATAAATCTCTTCTTTTTCTTTTACCTAATGGGATTAGGTTTAAAAGATCATTTCACAGTCCAAATTAACTCAAGATGTTTAATCTCATCCCACAGAAGACTTGGGAATGAAATAGGCTATGTTTATTCCTATAATTCAGTGAAAACAATAAGGAAACCCACTTAAGAACCTCCCTGCCTCATATGCACTAAATGCCCCCCAAAGAACCACTTTCTCATGTACTCAAATGTAGAAAGTAGAATTCTGTCCCTCAGTGAGACTGGAGCAGAAAGAGAACCAAATCGTACATAATACTAATATGTCGAGGACTGTATTAAGTACTTCCTACTTGTGATCTCATTTAAAATACAGAAGAGGGGCACCTGGGAGGCTCAGTCGGTTAAGTGTCTGACTCCATCCCAGCTCAGGTCTTTTTTTTTTTTTTAATTTTTTTTAATGTTTATTTATTTTTGAGACAGAGAGAGACAGAGCATGAACGGGGGAGGGGCAGACAGAGAGGGAGACAGAATCTGAAGCAGGCTCCAGGCTCTGAGCCGTCAGCCCAGAGCCCGACACGGGGCTCGAACTCAAAGACCACGAGATCGGGACCTGAGTTGAAGTCAGACGCTTAACCGACTGAGCCACCCAGGCGCCCCAAGTGATTCAGCTCAGGTCTTAATCTCAGAGTCATGAGTTCAAGCCCCTACACTGGGCTCTGTGCTGGGTGTGAAGCCTACTTAAAAAAATACAATACGATATGATACAATAAGTACAGAATTGTACTGATAATCTCAGATAATCTCGTATCATACTAGGGTCTGTCTAAATGGGCACAATCATACTGCCAGGGAAATTTGGCAATGCACACCAAAAGCATCATAACTTTGTGTGCCTTTGGGATTGTGCCCAACAGTTACTCTACAAGAGTATTCACCACATCATTGTTTTTAATGGTACAAATGTTAGGAAAAACTTTGGTTAATTCAATGATGGTCTAGCAATACAATGAAAACATGTTATAGAATGCTAGTTAATGACATAGAAAGCCTTTTGTAAAATATTGTTAAATTGGAAAGCAGGTTCTGAAGCAGTATATACAGTGTGAGCACATTTTTAGAAAATTATATACATGCAGCTAGTCACAACAGAAGAAGACACAACTTAAATACACCAAACTGTGATAAAACAAATGATTATATCTGAATGGTGCAATACGAATGATTTTTGTTTTCTCTTTGCTCATTTGTGTTTTCTAATCTGTTCACGATTAACATGAATGACTTTTTTTCCCTAAAGACACTCCCAATGAATTTTACTTTTTTGTTATTTGGAAACTTCTAAGGCAGACATTCTTCCTAATACTAACTTTAAAAGAGAGGTCCTCAGTTAACAAATGGTATACACAATCCATAGATAAAATAAATGAGCAGGATTGTTGTTGTTGTTGTTTTGACAAAAAAAGAATTGTAGCTTCAACATCTAAACCACTATTGAAATATTTATAATCTTCAAAATGAACATTTGCAATAGCTTTCAACTATACCTAATCAACAGTACAGTATAACTGATACATGCTGGGGTGGCCCGTACTAAGTTATGAACATTTTGTTATTTGGTTTCTGTAAACTAAGCAAATGAATTCTAGTCCCAAGCACACAGGAAGCCAACAAATGAAGTAACTCAAAAGGTCACTGATAGATTGCTTCATAAAATGTTGTTGTTTTGAAAAGAATGATTTTGACCCATTCAGTTGTCTACTTCATTATAGATACCTAAGATGAACAATACTGTGATTTACTAATATATTTTGCCTGAATAAATCCAATAGAAACACAGTCCCAACAAAATTGTGCCCACCAATAAGTAAATACAGTAGACTATCATAGACTTCTGGTCTTCCCTTCTGTGTGCTATTCTTTTATGCTCAAATTTTAGATTAAATTTTCTTGCCTTTCAGTAATTGGTTTCCTTTTCTCTCTCCACTCAAATCTCCGTGTCTCCAGTTTCTGTTCCTGCTTTCTCTGACAAATGGTTATTACCTATTCTGCCTCTTAAAATGGTTTATGCTTTAATTTCTATAAATGCAAGATGTAAAGTTAGTATTTCAATGGTTTCGATGCACAACTGTCATGGCTGACTTGAAATCATGTAACATATGGAATCCTTATACTCCCAACCCATTATTTTCAAGTTTTCAAGTAAAAGTAATTTATTCTTTATTTGCATCTGTCAAGACCAAAGGGAGATTTTCTTCTGCCAGTTCATGCCACCCTGATTTATTAGTTGATAAAAAGTCATCCTTTGCAAATTACATAATTGGCTCATGATGTTCAGAGTTAAGATTTGTCATTATTTTAGATTTATGTCCCAATTTATTTTAATGATTGAAAGGTATATTAGTGATATCAGTATGGTTCATAGAAACTTGAAGAATCTATAGCTGGTTGGGTTGCTTACAGAGAATGACCATATATCAAAAATGAAGTTCAGAGAGAGTGTGGGTAGTTAAATGGAAATCCTTTTGCATTACTGGAAAGAAAACTGACCTTTGTCAGTAGATATGTTACATTAGTGATTATAAAGCTAAGTGTTCACAAGGGCTAGGCAAGTAACATAAATGAGCAGAATGAGCTAGATATGTTGTTGTTTTTAAAATAATATTGGCATGAGGTGGGTGAGTGAATGGGGGAAATAGGTGATGGGATTAAGGAGTGCACTTGTCATGATGAGCACCAGGTAATGTATGGAAGTGTTGGATCACTATATTGTACACCTGAAACTAATGAAACTCTGTATGTTAATTATACTGGATTTTTTTTTAAATGATAAAAAATAAAATAATAGTAACACAATTGGTCACTGACCTTTAGTCTTCATGTCTGGGAGAGAAAGGGATTCTTGGAGACTGGAAAACTAGAGAAGGCAGACAAATTAGTCCTCATCTCTAGCCAGATGTTGCCAATCTTACAACTTCTCAAAAGAAATTCAGATTTTTACAGGCAACCTCCCAAATTTTAAATATTGGCTATTGTATCAGTCTGCTAGGGCTGCCGTAACAGAACACCACAGACTGAGTGGCTTAAACATCAGACATTTATTTTCTCACAGTTCTAGAGGCTAGAAGTCCAAGATCAAGCTGCCAGCAGGTTGGTTTCTGATGAGGCCTTTCTGGCTTTCAGACAGATGCCTTCTTTCTGTGTGTCCTCATATGGCCTTTCCTCTGTGTGCATGCAAAGAGAGACCAGTCTCTGTGTTTCTTCCTCATCTTATAAGGACGCTAGTCCAGTGGGATTAGACCCCACCCTTATGACCTCACTTAACCTTAATTACCTCCTTAAAAGGCTGTCTCCAAATTTTGAGACTGGAGATTAGGGCTTCAACATACAAATTTTTATGAGACACAGTCAGCAACAGCAAACATGCAGAAAACTCAAAATGATTCTGTGAACTAGATATGGTTCACAAGTCTGCAGCACCATAATCTTTATCTATTGGAATGAGAACTTATTTGATTAAATCCTGATACTTGTATCCCTAAAGATGCCTGGAGCTACTCAATAGAAAATCAAAGAGAACAATTTGTGTAAAAGGGCACATGTCAAAACTATCTTGGTCTATGTAGATTCATGTTATGATATCAGCACTATAAAGTGCAGTACTGAAGAGATTGACTTCCTCAAATTCAGACAGAAGCTTGGAAAAATTACTCTGAAGTTGTAGATAATCATAACGGTAAGTGTAGGGTCATGGAATAGCAGCGCTGGAAACATCTTTAGGACCAAATCACTGGCCTCAGTAAAGCATGTATCAAAGCTTCTCAGGACAGAAGCCTGTTTTCTTCCAGACGTTCTCTAGGTAATGGTTGCTTCCCATTCTCCCTCAGACAGATTGGACTAACCAGATTATGAAGGTAAAAAGAGCCTTGAAAATTACTTTGAGGAATCTGAGCTTAGTCCTACATATCATTGTTCCTCGGACCTCCTGTGTAAGACAGTCTGGGGTACCTGTTAAAATGCAAAGTCTGGGCCCCACCTACTGATTAGGAATCTCTGGGAAACCCAGAATCTACAAACTCCCCAGACTGTAATCATTGGGTTTTGAGCATAGGAAAAAAAATCTACACAAAGGTTTCCTAAAAGTTAATCGGTAGGGGTACAGTGAATAGATTATAGGAGAGGAAATGAAACCAATAATCATTTGTTATATAGGATCTAGTTTAAAGCTGCAGGGGGCCAAGACTAGGGAATAGGAATAGAAAGGAACAAGTATCAGAAGAAAATGTTAAGAAAAAATTGGCAGAACTGACAAAGTCTTAAAAGTAACATGATCCACGATCATGAAATGAACTCTCTCTCTATTCTGTTATACTACGAAGTGCCCCCAGAATAGTGCTGTCCCATCAGAAAAAAAGGCAAGCAACTGTGTATTTTTTATTATTCTGCTCAACATGACTATCAGGCAAATGCAAATCAAAACCACAATGAGATATCAGCTTACACCTGTCAGAATGGCTAATATCAAAAAGACAACATATTGGTGAGAATGTAAAGGGAAACCTTATGTGCTGTTTGGTGGAAATATAAATTGGTGCACATGCTTTGGTGGTTCTAAAAATTAGAACTAACACCTCTTGGTGTTTATCTGAAGAAAACAAGAACACCAATTCAAAAAGATATACACACCCCCATGTTCATTTCAGCATTATTTATAATAGCCAAGATATGGAACCAACTTAAGTTGTCCACTGATGGATGAATGGATAAAGAAAATGGTGTGTGTGTGTGTGTGTGTGTGTGTACTATTCACTCATAAAAAACAACAACAACAATGAAATCTTGCCATATGTGACAATATGGATGGACCTTGAGGCCATTATGCTAAGTGAAGCAAGACAGATGGAGAAAGACAAATACTGTATGTTCTCACTTATATGTGGGCTCTAAACAACAAAACAAAAACCCAAGTTCACAGATACAGAGACCAGATTGGTGGTTCCCAGAAACAGAGGGAAGGGGTGGATAAAATGGATAAAGGGAGTCAAAAGGCACAAACTTCCATTTATAAAATAAATAAGTACAACATAGGGACTGTACAACGTAGGGACTATAGTTAAGACTACTGTATTGTATATTTGAAAGTTGCTATGAGAGAAGATCTTAAAATTATCATAAGAAAAGAATTTTTGTAACTATGTATGGTGATGGATGTTAAGAAGACTTACTGAGGTGATCATTTCACAATATATACGAATATGGATCATCATGTTGCAGACCTGAAACTAATAAATGTATGTCAATTATATCTCAATAAAAAAGTAACAAATACAGGGACACCTGGCTGGCTCAGTCAGAAGAGTCTGCAACTCTTGATCTCCAGGTCATTTGTTCCAGCCCCGTATTGGGTGTAGAGATTATTACTTATAAACATTTAAAAAGGTAATAAATACAGGGACACCTGGATGGCTCAGTCGGTTAAGCATCTGACTCTTGGTTTCAGCTCAGGTCATAATCTTGCAGTTTCGTGATTTTGAGCCCTGCGTTGGGCTCTGCACTGACTGTGAAGCCTGCTTGGGATTCTCTCTCCTTCTCTCTCTGCCCCTCCCCCACTCACACTGTCTCTCTCTCTCTCTCTCTCTCTCTCTCTCAAAAATAAACAAAATAAATAAATAATAAACAAAAAATTTTTTAACAAATACCTATTTTTTAAAAGTTTTTAAAAAGTAACAAATACATAAACATAAGTAAAATAAAATTTCTGGTATCTCTATTAAAAAATGTTAAAAGAAAACAGATGAAATTAATTTTAATATGTTTAACCCAAAGCATCCAAAATATTATCATTTAAACATTAATCAATATAAAAATTATTGAGATACATTTTATTTTTCACTAAATCTTTGAAGTTGATGTGTGTTTTACACTTATAGCACAATTCAGTTCAGACCAGCCACAATTCAAGGGCTCAGTAGTCATTATATAGCCAAGGGGTGCCATGTTGGATGAGTTTTAGTCTATCCACTTGGTTAGGTTAAGGGGTTTCTTTGATCAGTATTGTTGCTTTAATTTACACGAACTTTCATTATTTCTTTGAGTTATGCCAGACCATCAGCCATCTTGTCTGAGTGCTTTTTTTCCCTCCTGATCTCTCAGAGGCATGCTCTTTCTATTGGCATGATGACTCTTTAAATTCAAATTTGTATGAATTTTGGTGCAATTCATCTAGAAGGCTGTAGTCAGCATTATATTTTGGGTACAATTATTTTTTTTCTTTTTTAAAATAAAGTTTATCTATTTATTTTGAGAGGTGGGAGGGGCAGAGAGTGGGAGAGAGAGAATCCCAAGAAGGCTCCCCATAGTGTGGAGCCCAGCATGGGGCTCAACCCACAAACCATGGGATCATGACCTGAACTGAAATCAAGAGTCAGATGCTTAACCGACTGAGCCATCCAGGCGCCCCTTGGGTACAATTATATTTAAATGTTTTTTATTGTGGTAAAATACACATAACCTAAAATTTACCAGTTTATCCATTTTTCTATGTACAGTTTAGTGTCATTAAGTTCGTTCACATTGTTGTGTAACATCACCACCATCCTCCTGCAGAATCCCAAACTGAAACTCTGTATCCATTAAACAGTAATTCCCCATTCTCCTCCCTTCCCCAGCCCTGGGAATCACCATTCTCCTTTGTGTCTCTGAATCTGACCACTCTAGGAACCTCATGTGAGTGGAGTCATACAGTATTTGGGCTTCTGTGTTCAAGGTTTATCCATGTTGTAGCACGTATCAGAATTTCCACTATATTTATAGACCACATTTTGTTTATCCGTTCACCCACTAATGGGCACTCGGGGTTGTTTCCATTGTTTGGCTATTGTAAATAACACTGCTATGAACATGGCTGTACAAATATCCATTCAGTTCCTTGCTCTGAGTTCTTTTGGGTATATACACAGGAGTGGAATTGCTGAATTGGGTACAGTTATTTTTAAAACCTAACCAAATCTATAATAGAGGAGGTGGTTTGGGGCATCCTTACCAGTAAAGTCAGTGGACTTGAGATACACTCACACAGACTCTCTAGAAGGAACTCTGTTCCATAAGCATTCCACCAGCTTCACAGTCACTGACTCATAGACAAAGAATCCCCTCAGGCTGCTTCAGTAGGTTCCAGTATATTTTAAATTCGGAATGAGCCAAGTTCTCCCCGTGTGTGATTCAGTGAGTGCAAATTAAGCATTTAAGAAGCTATGGTCCTACTTTTGGAAAAATAGTAAGGTCTTGCAACTGTGCCACTAATAGTACCAAAATGGCCTAAAAAAATGAGCACAGCTCTCCTAAGTTCCACTGTGTGATGTTTAGGTTGTGCTAAGGGGCAAGGGTGACTTTTCTACAACTACTGTGTACAATACTTTACTTTGAGCGAGAAAAGGAGGCTGAAGGCCCTGGAAAGGTTTGTGCCGGGACCGTCAGAACTCTTTCTTGGGTGGGAGCTGCCATGAGAATTTGTGCAAACCAAACTTACATACAAAGAGGCCTGTAAAGACAGAAGACTGGTTTCCTGACTGCTTACGTATGCTGCTGTCTGATTTTGCACACTTTTCCCTCCTGCTTTATACCTCTCCACTGCAGAGAGACGGTACCGCCACCCGACCCTCGTCTTGCTTGAGTGCTGTGCACACATCCGGAGGATCTCACGGTTAGACCCAGGTTTTGCCTTGAAGGAAATGTATCACTTCTTAAAGCTGTGGTGGTTGTTTCCAACCTTCACTTGCAAGGTGTATAACATTAAGGTTGCATCTTAGTTCTACTGCCTTGTTTGAAGCAACAAACAGCTGCGGATGTTGATTTAAAACAAAAGACAAGTCGGGCGCCTGAGTGCCTTAGTCAGTTGAGTGGCCGACTTCGGCTCAGGTCATGATCTCACAGTTCATGGGTTCGAGCCTCTCGTCGGGCTCTGTGCTGACAGCTCAGAGCCTGGAGTCTGCTTTGGATTCTGTGTCTCCCTCTCTGCCCCTCCCCTAGTCATGCTCTGACTCTCTCTCTTCAAAATAAATAAGCATTAAAAATATATATAAAAATAAAACAGAAGACAAGCTAACACATTGTAATCTCTGAGGTCAATTTATTTGGGTTATTCTCTTAATCTGAACTAATTATGAGCTAAAACAACAAACTTGAAGGTGTAAAAGGACAGTCTTTTTTCCTTCTCTGCCTATGAGTGTTGTGAATGCATCAGAGAAATGTGAGAGACTGATGTGCTCTAGCCAAGACTTGTGGTCCATCTTCTCAGTTCCACAGATTTCTGCTTGTGAGCCCCGCGGAGCTCAGACAGACTTTCCCTGGATGGTGCTGTGTGAGATTTTCATTTTTGGATAATGTTGTTAATAATTTCCTGGAGAAAGAATATTTCTATTTATGCCCTTTAGGCAGAGGACTGATGTGCCAAAGAAGGAATGAGGAATTACTTATGAGCACTGGAAAACTCTCAATTTATTCTTTTTTTAAAAAAAACAGCTTTATTGACTTTTAATTAAAATACAAATAACTGCAAATAATCCATGTGTACAATTTGATGAGTTTGGACCTGTGTGATACCAGTGCTACAATCAAGATAATAAACCTATCCAACACCTTCCAAAGTTTCCTTGTGGTGTGTGTGTGGTAAGAACACTTAACATGAAACCTACCGTATTAACAAATTTGAGTTGTGCATTACAATATTGTTAACTATGGGCAGTATGTTGTACAGCAGATTTCTAGAACTTACTCATGAAACTTTACACCCAATGACCATTTTCCCATTTCCTCCCAGCCCCATCCCCTGGCAACTACTATTGGTTTTTCTGCTTCTATGGATTTGACTATTTTAGAAGAGTAATAGAAAACCTCATCGAAGTGGAATCATTCAGTATTTGTTCTTCTGTGACTCACTTATTTCACTTAGCATAATGTCCTCCAGGAGAAAACCTTCAATCTACTCTTAGATTATCAGATGTGGTCCTGGCCCTTCTGTTGAGAGATCAGGAAAATTGACATCAATGTCTTTGATTTCCCTTCCCTTAAAGAATACTTCAGTGTTCTAATTTCGGCCTACCTCCCCAGTCTTCTCTCCCACTGTTCTCCTTCAAATATATTCTATATGTACTCTGGTCCAAAAAACAATCATCTATGTTGACTCAAATGTGCAAAAATGTCTGCAACATCCTTTAATTTTTACATGTCTTTCCACTAATGGTTGAAAAACTTGACTTTTCTAATTACAAGTGTCTAGCCTCCCTTGATTTAGAATAGCTCCTTTGGATTAATGCCTACATTTTTCAGGATGTGCCCCCTTCTTGAGTGTTCTCCACTTTCTCACCTCCTTCCTTCATTGGCACCTTGCAGGCAGGAGGGATTCCTGGGATGCAGGGAGGAGCCTCCAGGTAAGTTATGTTGCCCTGTTTGTCTCATCACCAGCCTGCCTCCCCTGTCACCCATGACAGTTTGGATTCTCATGGTCACTGGGCATCTTGTGTCAGTGGTGGTGGCTGCTGGCATGTGGCTGGAGTTTAAGGTGTTGTCCTGGAACCTGTGCTGATGCCTGGAGTCCTCCATGGACCCTAGTCAAGAGCCTCCCCCCCCCAATCTCTGCAGCTGCTGGGCCCTCCCAGAGGGCTGGGGATGAGCTGGTGACTTTCCCAGCACCATACAGCTGTAAGGGAGAACTCTTGAGGATGTCTGAGCTCACCAGCTTAGACGTCTACCCCAGCCAGGTGTGCTGGGACATCTCCCTCCAGGGTGCTTTGCCGACACTGGATCCTCTCCAAGCCTTGCCCCTACCCAGGCTCTCAATATTTTTTATTTCCCTCAAACTCCCAAGTGGTTCAAGCACTCGCAGGCAACTCCTTTCTCTTTTCTTGCATTTGCCAGACATCCCTCCCAAAGTAGAGGGGTTTGCTGTCCTCTGTATAGCAGGTACTTTCTCTAATGGTATCCTTCATCCTTCTCTGAGGCCAACTCTCCAAACTTTGGTTCTTTAAATAAAAACTCTGCTCTAAGAGGTTTGAGAAAACATTCTTCTACTACTTCAAAGTCTAGTTTGTTCTATTGATTATTCACTCAGTTATTTATTTATACAAATATCAGTGCATAGCTCGATGAATATTCTCACAGCAAACACATCCATAGAAGATGAAGACCACACAGATCAATGAATGGACATCACTAGAAGTCCCTTTCATACCCCTTCCCAGTCACTGTTCCCACAAAGGCTACCACTCTTGATTTTCTAGCACTTCAGAGCATTTAAAAGTCTAATTTTTGGGGCCACCTTATTTATTTCCCCACAGACTTTATTTTCAAAATCTAGTTTGAAACTCAAAGCTAAGCAAGGGCTTTGTTCTGGGTAGTGTTAAGTCTCCCTTTCCACATAAAAAAAAAATTATCTTCAGCTTCTTCATTTAACAGAGGGAAGGCTTCAGGGTTTTCAAAACAACCAACTAACCAAACAAACAAATTTAAAAAACCGACTCTGGAAATAATAGGGAGGAAAAATACATCATATGGTATTTCAAACAATTGTCCACTATCATCAGCCAAACTAAACTGTTTCTCTTCCCCAAATATCCTGGACTGTCCTGCTTCTACATCTTGCCTGCAATGTTCCCTTTACCTCAAATACGTCTAAGCATTCAGTTTTCACTTCACACTTGCTTTGCCGTTGCCTGGCTTTTTACAGCGGTTGATGAGCTGATTTCTCTTTTGATTCCAGATGTATTAAAAGAAAAATTAGCAGTGAAGCAATGAAAATTACTTCTTACTGATGTCAGAGCTGAACTGGTGTGCCATACAATGTTTTCGGCATCCACCTTACACTTTCAAAACAAATGAAAAGACACAACATTGTGTATGGTAGATAGAAACTATGTATAACCTGGTGATTTCAGCTCCTTGTGGCTGAAAGTTCTCTGGTTTTTTTGGGGGGAGGGGGGTGACCCTATGCACTAAGATTGAGAAAAAATTGGCTTGAACCTACTTAGAGCAAAACAAAACCAACACTTCCAGTATTTCCAGGAATTCTTGGGTGGGACGTATCTTTCCAAGCTACCACCTGACCCTCATCATTGCTTGCTTCCTCTAGATGTTCAGTTCACTCAAGTCTTACTTCTGGCAGCGACTCCCCTTTCCTTCCTCTCTTCATACCCTTGTGATCGCAGATAGGAAACACAACCCCTTTTCTTTGATTCTGAAAAATACCAGTCATCCAAGGAAAACATGAGTAGGAGTCGTTTGTGGAAGATTCCGGGGTTAGAGCAGGACTAAAGAAAGCTTACTGTGTACTACCAACCTCAGCTCTGTCTCCCGGCCACTCTCATAATCAAACCTCTCACTGACATCACCTGCCCTGTTGGGCTCTTTTTCCTCACCACCCATTTTCCTTTCCCATAGCCTGCCCCCATTCCCAGCACTCCTCCCATGACACTATCCTCAGAGATTTAAATGTTTCTGTATCAATTGGCTTCTGTTGTTTAACAAACCATTCCAAACAACCGTTTATTTAGTAGTGATTGTGTAACTGTTCAGCAGTTTGGACTAGACTCAGCTGGGCACCCTCACGCATCTGCTGTCAGAGGCAGGTTAGCTTTGCTTTTAGTAGGCGGGCTCTCACGTGTCCAGGAGCTCGGGTGGGATGAATGTCCCGACTTGAATCTCCCATGCAGTCTCTCATCCTCCCGTAAGCCAGCCAGTGTTTATTCACATGGAGGTTGGGCTGGATTCCAAGAGAACAAGCAGATGTACACAAGGCTTTTTGAACCCTAGGAACAACTGGAACACTGTCTCTTCTGCTACATTCAAAGCAAGTCACCGGTCCCCACTTGAAAGAGTGAGCTACAAAGTCACACTGCAAAGACGAACGCAAATGGCGGGCTAAGGGTGGGGTAAGGAATAATTATATCTATTTTAGCAGATAATTTGCAACTTTTTACTTCTTTCTGAATTATTTGCCTCACTCTGGATCCATCTAGGAAAAATCCTAAAGACTATCTTTCCACAATCAAAATGATCCTTAAATTGTTTTTACTAAAAAGGCATTTCTCTCCTCTCAGAACAACTTTGCAGCCACCTCTTAAACCTTCTTCTCAAGAACACATGGAAATAATGTCAGTGTGTGAGTGTCTGTATGGAGTGGGGGGCACAGGAGATGTGTAAAAAAGTAAAAGTCATTCTTTTGGCTCCTGAGATTATGGTAATAACTTAACTTTTAATGTTCAAAATGTGTTACTAGAGTGACTTTGAGATAAGCAAACAATATAAACACACATTTACATCTCCTTTACTTTACTCCTTACAGTATTATATGAGGACAAGAATCCTAACACTCCAATATGGTGATCACACAGGTTTCTAACTTCCCTGTTATTTGCTATAGAAAATGGGTCAACCGCAAACTGTGAAATAGATTTAAAAATACACTGGAGATAATTACTTGTTACAAAATGCATCAGAAGGCAAAAATCTTTTTTTAATTCAATTTTCAATAAGGGCAGAGTCAATAAAGACCTAAAAGAGAATTGAAACTTCTGTAAAAGTAATAAAAAAAAATTCCTTTCCTAAGGAAAAGGAAAGAAGCTGATGAGGGAAAAATAATCAGTTCTGGGAAAGCAAATTTCAGCAAGTGTAGGGCACTGGCAAAAAAAAAAAAAAAAAGAAAAGAAGAAAGAAAGAAAAAAAGCAAGCACGACCTGATGGGAAGAAAGGAGTCCAGAAGAGCTGGATGCTCTTTAAACAAACAATTTTGGCAGGTGAACAAACTATATGGGAAGTGCAGGATAGGGAACAGCTTGCCAAATTGGCAAAGCAGAACTGTGCAAAGTTCTGAAAGGCAATTTGGAGAACCAAGGAAAGATGTCCAGCCAGATCACCAAGGATGAACAAAAAGAAGGGGCACAAATGTGTAGGGACCACATCAAAAGTGAGAAAGATAATACAACGTAGGGTAGACACAAAAGACATCAGGAAGCAGTTAATCAGCTGCAGTCATAAAAACCAAGGTATTATTGACTGTTTCCATTTGGCTCAATAACCAGCCCTGGATTTCATACATTTCTCTGCAAGCCTGTTGCCTGGCACCACAATAAGCACCGATTAAGATGCAGTTAGTTGCATAGCAGAAACCCTAACTCAAAGTGGCATTCAAAATAAAGGGAATTTATTGGTCCATATAACAAAAAATCCAAAGGTAGAGTGATCTTTGAGTAAACTTTCATTAAGGTTTGAATTTTACTGTGTGAAATTATGTTGGCTGTCCCCTCTACTGTATGTTGGCTTTATTGTCAGCTGGGTTCCCTCATGGTGGCAAAACAGCTGCAGCAATTCCAAACATCACATCTTCACACTGCTCTGTTCAGAGGAGTTTCACTTTCTTAAGCCACTGAGCAAACTGGGCTTCCTGCTGATTTAACTGACTCAGGTAATGACAACATAGATTGCCTTAGGCCTAAGTGTATCCATCCCTGAGGAACCAAGTTAAGGGGATGGATTTATGATGATTTCCGTGGGTCCTATGGAGACAACAACACGGGGGCTCCGTCTCACCCAACCTACATAGCTGGTACTCAGTGGAGAGGTGTGCAGTGGAGGGAGCCAGTGAAATGCCTGCCTCAGGTAGTGCAGACGGTAGCAGGAATAAACTGTCCTTTACTAGTCTGCTCTGGTTTGGGTGAATACATAGACAAATAGTAAGAAGGCCATCATGTAACAAACCATGGCAGGTTAGAGAACATTCTCAGGGGGTAAACCTTAGCTTGGATCTCTCCCACTTCTGCCTTAAAGGCAAGCAACAGTTCCGTGTATTAGAAAGTGTAATGAGTGCTATAAAGCCATCTACTTTTCGGTAATCGTGCCACTAAATGTGTGGGTGTATGAATCCCATCTCTCACAAAGGGTCTTCCAAAGAGTCAAACATTCTTGTACGTGGGAACATGCATTACATTTCATTGAAATGAAAATAGAATTTATTTAGACGATAACTACAGACAGGACAACTGTTTGTATTGAAAATGTTTTCAGCTTTATTATGAAGTGAGCTGGGTATTAAGTGATGTGTGATGGATATGAAGGAGGGAACTTGTTGTGATGAGCACTGAGTATTATATGTAAGTGATGAAACACTAAATTATACTCCTGAAACCATTACTACACTATATATTAACTAACTAGAATTTAAATAAAAATGGGAAACAAAAAATAAAAATATGTGTGATACATTTATTCTTAAATTAACAGTAGTTTTGGCTCTTAAAAAAGGATAATTTCAGTCTTTTCCTATAATTACTAGTCTTGATGTCCTTGAAATTTCTAGAAAAAAATTTTTATTTCTTAGGGAAAATGTTTAGAGTAGGCCTCTAAGCCTCATCTGCAAAATAAGAATAATCACACTGACTTCATAGGGTAACATGAGGATTAAAAGAGTTAACATATGAAAAGTAAGTACAACAGTGCCTGGCATATTAATATATTATATAATATAATTTATTAATATAGTAATATATAATATCATTATAATATACAATAGTAATATCATTATTACCCCATTTTACCTGTGTTTATTCAGTCCTTAGACTAGACCTCAAAGGGTTGGTATTATTTTTTAGCCCATTTTACAGAGGAAACTGAGGCACATATAATAAATAAGGCGATTGGTTTTCTGAGGTATTGACGTGGCAGGATTTTCCTGGTGAGTCACAGAGTAAGATTCACACCTTAAAAATAACTTCAGGGGTGCATGGGTGGCTCAGTCACTTAAGCATCCAACTTCAGCTCGGGTCTTGATCTCTGGTTCCCGAGTTTGAGCCCCACATCAGGCTCTGTGCTGACAGCTCAGAGCTGGAGCCTGCTTCTGATTCTGTGTCTCCCTCTCGCTCTGCCCCTCCCCCATTCAAACTCTGTCTCTCTCTCTCTCTCTCTCTCTCAAAAATAAGTAAACATTTAAAAAATTTTAATAAAAAAAATAATTTCAGATTTATTAATCTCTAACTTTCCTTGCACTCTCTTCGGATTTCTACCCTTCTGACTCAGTTGGAACACAGCATATGCATGAATGAGAGACTTTCCCATTCATTCATAGT
Organism: Panthera uncia; assembly: GCF_023721935.1. Taxonomy (NCBI): domain Eukaryota; kingdom Metazoa; phylum Chordata; class Mammalia; order Carnivora; family Felidae; genus Panthera; species Panthera uncia. The sequence goes on along the minus strand of NC_064809.1, from coordinate 24,795,968 downwards.
CAAGCTACCCTATTGTGCTTTTATTACTAAACTCTCTATCTTCCAGCCTCTTCCTTTTGTTTTTGGTTTATAGATTATGTAATCTTCAATTAAGCTTAATTATTTAGCCCTACAGTTAGACTTAAATACCTGGCATTTAGTAGGTAGTCATTAATATTTATTGAAGGAATGAATGAATGAAACAACACTAAAGGAAAAAAAGGAGTCACAGTAAATGTAGACACCCTAATTCTTATACCATCACTCCGGCCAACGAGCTAGCTGTGGAAACCAGGAAAAGTGGCATTTACATGCCAGAAATGTAATAGAATATCTGCTAAATAGAACATAAATGTAATAGAATTTCTGCTAAATATAACAGGAATAGGAACAAACTATAGGAAGTCACATAAGGTCAACTGTACATAGAGTTTTGTGAATGCTTTTTATTACTATGTCTTAAAATTTTCTTCCAGGTGAATGTCAATATTGCCACTTCAATTGCTTATAAACATCTCGGTATTTGTATGTATAATGATTTATTTCATTCTTGCTACCGTTTAATTGCATCAATCTTTGCTTTTACAAAACTGGCATTGAACATCACGAATTTTTCTAATTTTTAAAGACACCTGCTTGCAGAATGAGAAAAAGATTATAATTTTCAAAAACTATAAGGAAAAAAGTAAAACCAAGTGCATATAAGAAAAGACTAAAAAAAGCAAAAGAAATCATAAAGAAATTGAAAACAACAAAATAAGGTGACAGACAAGCGAATATATTATTAAATGAATGTAAATGGATGAATGTACCTCTTAAGAAGTTTTAAAAAAAATACAAACAAACCTGTGTTCAGGTCTGAAGCAATTCAACTTTATTCAGGTGATATGAGGCACTAAAAGAAAAGTGATGCATAAAAATTAAAAGGACACCACTTCAGAAAAAAAGGAACATAATTACACAAATAGTTATTTTGTGGATAAGTTATTGACTCGTTAAAAAGGCATAAGTAAAATTAAACAGATTTCAGAAGATAAATTTGATAGTGATATGTTAATTGCATTGCAACAGAAATGGACCGTGTATTTGACCATATTTGAAGCAACTGCATTAAGTTTATAGTGAATAAAGAGGTATTCTAGGGAGTTGAAGAAAGGCAGCAACATTTCAAGAAATATTTCTAGGACACATTCAAAAACCTCAGTGTTTAACTGGATAAGAGTGATCATATTGAGAGAGAACCAAAAGCTAATCTTAATTTTTCAGTTCCAGGAATGAGAAAGTAGTGCTAAGATGAAGAGATTTAGAATGTGGGTAGATGATCTTAGCTGTGGAATAACATGATCAGTCATATTTTAGATGTTTTTATTTTAAGATGAAAACGAAACTTTCAGGTGGAAATTTAAATTATAATTTATAATTATAAAATTAGAGCTTGAGGCCAGAGCTAAGAATATAGAAATTATTAGCATAGAAGTAATAGCAGTTCAACTAAAATAACACAAGAAGAATATTGCTGACATGGTAAGAAGACAGAGAGAGAAACTGAGCCATGTCCTCATTCTTTTTCATACTGTTCTTCTTTTGAAGCCTCAAGACCCACATCAAATTGCATGAAATGTCTGTGGGCTTTTCTATTTTTTTTCACTGAATAATAGATGATAGATGGGTGATAGAAAAATGACAGATAGGTTTTCTCATTTATGTTTCCATAAAATTGTTTCTTCAATTAAATGCTTCAAATTCACATATAATATTTTTGCACACATACCTCTCTGATTTTACATTAAACCCCATAGAGTAAATCTTGAGATTTTACTATAATTTCAGATTAACCTGCCACAGACCTGCCACAGTTTGTGGAGTCCCTGTAGTATTGTTACATCTTTAAGCAGTAGATAATAAAGCCGTCAATTCATTTGGGAGACATCCACATTACACCCTAAAATCATATGTACATATATATTAAAGTACGTTAATAATGCAGTATCAATTTTTACTTCCTTACATTTCCACCTAGGAAAAACAGTTGAAAATCTTCCATCTGCAAATCTGGTAATTTGTGTGTACTACCTTACACAGAAATTGCAGAAATGCTTAACTTCCGTTGCAAATAAAAACTAAAACAATAGCTTTTCTTGGGCATTGTAAGCTAAACTGAATCCTAAGTAAGGTGTTTATTAAGCAAAACATTTAAATAAGAATAATAATAATGCAGGAATGATAGGTATAATTATATTCTTATAGAATGTATTTAAATAATAAATCTATAGTTAGTGTGTACTTGATTTTTCAATGATAAATACAGAAAATGGGAAAAAAAATTAAAAGGGTATGCAAAAAGGAATTAGCCAAATGGTTGCATGAAGGACCCAGGTCCTTTCCATCTCTCTGCTCTTACATCCCTGTGTTGGTTTTTAGGCTTGTAACAAGACGGTAGCAGCAGTTCTGGGTACCATACTAGAAACAGCAAAATCCAGGTGGGAAAAAGAGACCATGGCTCTTGCTCAGATGAAGAAAATTTTCCCAAAGCCTCCCCCCATTTACCTGCACACTTCATTTTGGCCAGCACTGGATCTCATGCCCTATAATCAATCAACTGAAAAACAGAACGTACTCACCCTTAGACCAATCAAGCCTTCACCTGAGACACTTAGCTGTGTGAGACAGAGGTGGCTATCTGAACAAACTGAGGTTCTATTGGAAGAAGGATAAATGGATTCTGGCTGGACAACCAGTGATGATCACAACACCAGATACATAATGACCAAAGAAAAGCTAATATATACTAAACAGATCTAAGGGGGGAAAAAAGCATTATTAAGGATCAAGAGCTACTTAATGATAAATTCACCAGGAAGACCTAATTATCCTGATTCTGTATCCACCTAAAAATACATGCAACAAAAAATAAGCAGAAAAACACGGGGGCAAGAGGACAGTGGAGTGGGTAACAATTTACAATTATAGATCAGAGTGGAAAAATGTTAACATACCTTTCTCAAAGACAGTTTAAGTAGATCAAAATGAAGTAGAAATTGAGACAATCTGAGCACAGACTTATTAAGCCTGACATAACTGATATATATGTGTTATATATGTATGCTGTATATGTATAGGATCCTACAAATAAATATTTTATAAACATATTAATTTCAAGCACACATTGAACATTTTCAAAAGCTGATCAATACTTGACCGCAAAGCACAGCTCAACAAAAAGCACTGCAATAAAATTACAAATGCAATCAGTAGCTAAAGAGAGCCAAGAAATCGATAAATTCAGAAATTTTAAAACCCACTTCTAAATAATTCATGGGTTAAAAAGAAATCATATTGAAAATTACCAAATAGAACTGATTGGCAATGTAAACCCGACATATTAAAAACACACAGGATTATTTGCAGGGAAAATTCTTTCTGAGCAAACTGGAGCTAATCTTTTTCCTACAGCATATTTCCATCCAAAATGCTGACAGTGATAGAAAAATTTAGGAAAACATCTTACTTCTTCCATATACATTGGAAAGATTGCTCTTTGTTCTTTCTTTCCCTGAGTGTTTTCATGAAGTGTTTTCATGGACCAGAGTCCATATGCTGTTCATTTTCTCTTTATTAAGCATTTTTGTGGCAATTTTATACAATAGTTCGGTAATGGTCAGCCTTTCTGCACTGCCACCTCACAGAGGAATGTTTTCCTTATTCTATCAGGTGGCTATCAGAAGAGTCTCCTACTCCCCTCTGGGCCCCTCCACGAAGAAATCTAAATTGCCCAAGTATTGCCTTATGTCCTCATGGACTCTTACAACTCTGCACGTTGGTAACCTCCTCTGCCTAGAACATCCGCATGTGAATTTAAAAATCTACAGACAGAAGAGACATTAGTTCAAAGCCATGCAACATTTCCCTTCCAACAGTAACTCGAAAAGAACTGCATGATCAACCTGATACAACTAAGGAGGAAGAAAGAAATTAGCACTTCAGTACCTGCTCTACATACCGAGAGGGTTTGCAGAGAGGTTTTCACTTGACATGTCAAATGGGTATGGTAATGAACCCAAATAAGGGAGATGAACAGAATGATTTCCGCTTGCAGGTATATTATAAAAATAATTCATTATTATTTTTACTTAACATTGATTTGTTCTCATGGGTATCTAAAAAATGCACAAGTATTTTTATGGATCATCTGTTATGGTAAAGAATGATTTTGCACATGGTGGCATTAAGGAAAACCTAGTTTCCTCTAACTCCATTCTAAGATCACAAATGTTGGCACGCTTAACCGAAAAAAGGATAGACTTCCCTAAGCATGTTTCATGATAATAGCTTTCATTTTATTTTGGTTGGCTAGATGTATATTGCCTCTCCAAGTCCTCAATTATATAACCTGGGATTTCCACATTGTTTTTGACAGAAAAGTAGAACAAAAATAAGTTATGCAGACAAAATTTGAAACACATGATATGGAATTGAAAGGACTTAGTGATGAAAAAGTTGTCTGAGTTAGTGGTAATCAAATCTTGAAATAGATTTCTTCTTAAACAAGCAAACAGTTCAAAGTATTTGGCTATGCCTCACTGTTTTTTCAAGCTTGAAGAGATTATACTGCCCCACTTCTCAACTATGGTATATTTACAGCTGGACTTTGAAAGTGATGCAGTAAACACTAACCTCTTATTCCAATCTTGAGTTATATTCTCCATTAAGCAGTCACTGTAAGGCTCTGGCTGCAGTATCACAGAGAGCAAGCAAGACTTTTTACAACTGAGGAAAAATAACAAGGTTTTGAAAACCATGGGCTGTTGCAATAGATGTTCTGCTTTTGTCATTCCAAAAGGATTAAGCTGTTTTATTTTTTTTAGGTTTATTTATTTATTTTGAGAGAGACAGAGACAGCATGAATGGGGGAGGGGCAGAGAGCGGGAGACAGATTCCCAAGCAGACTCTGCACCTTCAGCCCAGAGCCCGATGTGGGGCTTGAACCCACAAAACCGTGAGATCGGGACCTGAGCTGAAACCAAGAGTCAGAAGCTTAACTGACTGAGCCACTCAGGTGCCCCAAGGATTAAGCTGTTTTAATCTTTTAATGGTATAAAGCCAGGTTATATTAAACTCTGATTCCATATCTATTATCCAATATGTGATAGGCTCTTAATCTATTTGGGGTTATGAATGCTTGTGTGTGTCTGTTGAAAGCTATAGGTCTGGGTCATCAAAATTGTGACTGTCATCTCAGTGAGTGAACTCACAGACTCGTAAGTTCCCTCATAGACCCCAGTTAAGAGTCTCAATTCTAAGGAATTTGAAAGTGTGAACTCTGAAGAAAAGTAGTTTTTCTTTAACTTTTGGAACACAAGATCCTCTGATTGGACACTGGATGTACATAGGAACCATCCATATTAGGTAATTTTTAAAAAAGGATTCATGAGAATATTAAAGAGAAAATATGTAATTGTTAGAAAGATTTTAACATTTGCAATCTTTTTGCCAAAAATCTACATCAATCACAAAAATGGATAGCTAAAGTGTTAGATTAGGCCCCATGTTCAAACGGTTTTATTTTTAATTGTTTAATCTACTAGATAAGAAAATTCTAACCACAATTGTAGGTCATCAGAACTGGCAGAAAATGTTTTATTGGCTCTGACAAATGGTTCTGGATATTTGGATTGAAACTATGGAGAAACTTCCAATTGAGGACTACTTTCAGCATTCTGTCAAAGACTAAATCAAGGAACATACCATACTCAAAAGCTGGACCGTTGTGTGCTTTGAATTGGAAGTTAGGGGCAAATGGTTTCCATTCTTTGGTTCCATTTGACTCTGGAAAGCATTCCCACTTCTGTTATAGCATATGTATGTGGTTTTCTAATGTACCCAATATGATGTCATTATTTTTTTTCCCCTAAAGACGGAAGAAAATGGAGCATGTGGTATTTGAAAGGAGTTATACACACAGTGATAGAGCTGTTTGCACCACAGTTTGATTTTTGTAAGAAATTCTCTTTTCTTCTCTTCAACATTAAAAAATTATTTTTGGCTCTGAAGTGATAGGATCAGGCCATTAACAAAACCCACTCTACTGCATACATGCTACTTTGGCAAACCTCTTGAAATCACGGAAATGATCTTTACGGACATTTTTAAGAGAAATTGAAATACATACTATGACATTTCTTTTTTTTTAATAGGCCCCACGCCTAGTGAAGGGGGGAGACTCACTGAATGTGGGGCCTGAACTCACAACCCTTAGATCAAGACCTGAGCTGACACCAAGAGTCAGGTGCCCAACTGACTGAGCCACCCAAAGACACCCATAATATAATGTTTCTTATTGAAGTTGAGGGCCTTCCTCTCACTTTAAACACGTGAGATAAAACTGAATATCATACATGTTCATTGTTCACTGAGCACACTGGATACAACTCATTACCAATGGTTCCAATTCAGTTATATTCCCATTTTCCACTATTACCCCAATATTTTAATCAAGAATAGAAAGCATATTCATGGCCACTATATCAGATAGGACATAGATACTGCTTCAGGTTAAACCCAAATACAGAATCTGAAACAAGAGAGAAGCTTATTTTTCTCTACCACACAAATATCCAAGCTGGTACCAAGGGTCTGTCCCATAAAATCAGCAGATGGCCATTCTCCTCTCTTGGCAGAGTGTTGTTCTGGAGTGTTGCCCTTACCTACATAATCTAAGAGAGCCTACTAGATCCATAATTAGCCATGGCAAGGGATTAAAGGGAAGGGCAGAGCGCAAATTAAAAGCTACCAATATGCCTGTACATGTATCCCATCCAATAGAGTATAGTCATGTGACCACACCTACCTTCAAGAGAGGCTAGGGACTGTTGCCTTTATGCTGGGTAGCCACGTGCCCAGCTAAAATAGTCTAATACCATAAAAAGAGGAGGGGGGGGTGGACACCGAGTATAAATAGTAGCCTCTGTCAGAGTTACTACTCGGTGAATCAGGCATTCTGGGTTTGACTTTCAGTCAAAACTTTTTTTTTCCCCCAAGCAGCACCTTTCTTGCATACAAAGCTTGTGCTCCATCAACTTAACTTTTCCATAACCCAACTTTTTTCCTGGTCTTCATCATGCGAGCTTTCACAATTATTAACTAAACCAAAAAAATTAAAGGATTTCAGTGATCAACAGAATTAAAAAAAAAAAATTGAGCACTTTCTCCTAATCCTTTCACAGCACATATTGTTTGAACAGGTTACTATTAAGCATACAAATAATTTAATACAATTGTAAGGCAAAAGATCTACGGGCACACATACACAAATAGGGAGTTTTATTTAGGTCCATCTCACATTGGGAATTTGTCGGTTCTGGTAGCAAGGACTTCCAACGGATGATGCCAGCTTTCAGCACAAGTTGTCTAGAGTCCACATTTGGGAACAGACTTAGGGTTATGTGTCAGAGGGTTTTTCTTATTGCAAACAATAGAAATTGACTCTGGCTAGCTTAAAGGGGAAAGAAATGAATGTATCATAGTGAAATGGGGGTTACTCATAGAAAAGAAGAGAAAGCGAAGGACCAGGTCTCATGAAAGACAGAAGTCAAGTCAGGGCAGTCCTGGGTACTAATGGAAAGACCCTCCAAGACACCCTTCCATAGTGAATCAGCTTTGCCATGTTCTGTCTTTGGTCACTGTGCTCTGGATTCCAACTCTGGGAGAAGATTCTGAAGCTTTGTGTTATGGGCTTAATTGTGCCCTTGCCCCAAATTCAGATGTTGAAATCCTAACTCCCAAAACATCAGAAGTTCTGAGAAAATATATAATGACCTAAATATCATACAGAGCTGCTCAACGGTATAAAATAGAATCAATTACATTATAATAGTAATTAAAACAACTATTATCATTATTATAGACAAACTTTATTGAGTACTACCATGTGCCAAGCACTGTGAGGGACGCTTTTCTGCATTATATTATTTAATACACCCAACAACCTCATGAGCAAGTGACCATTACTGTCCCCATTTTTAAAATGATGAACCTAAAATTAGTAAGTGACAAAACCAGATTTTGAATCCAAGTCTATCAGAATTTAGAGCTAGGATTCTTATCCTAGCAAGTAACATTACCACTCAAAGTATTCAAACAGCAGCTCAACCTGCTGTGGAAGCAGAAGTCATAACTACCGTCTTCCAAACCCATAATCTCCGTTGAAGCTCTTGATTTCTAGAGGTGCTAGACTTTCCTGTGTTTCAGTTCTTGTTAGCATATGCTTAGGGAAAGCAGAGACTAAAGGGCTCAGGCAGCAATGGTTAACGAAAAGCTTTAGAAAGTTAAGAGATTGTTAAACTTTGTGCTACACTGAATAAGAAAGGTAGAAATTGTTAGATGAAAACACATGCTGACAGCAGAAAGAAATTAAAGAATCAATCCCAGTTACAATTGCACCAAAAACAAGATACCTAGGAAGAAACTTAATCAAAGAAGTGAAATAAAGACCTTTACTCTGAAACTGTAAAACACTGATGAAAGAAATTCAAGATGATGCAAAGAAATGGAAAGACATTCCATGTTTATGGGTTGGAAGAACAAATATTGTTAAAATGTCTATACTACCAAAGTAATCTACACATTTAATGCAATCCCTATCAAAATATCAACAACATTTTTCACAGAATTAAAACAAACAGTCCTAAAATCTGTATGGAACCACAAAAGACCCCTGAATAGCCAAAGCAACTTTGGAAAGAAAACCAAGCTGGAGGCATCACAATTCTAGACTTCAAGTTACATTACAAAGCTATAATCATCAAGACAGTATGGTACCGGCACAAGAATAGACACACAGGGGACGCCTCAGTGTCTCAGTTGGTGAAGAGTCTGACTCTTGGTTTTGGCTCAGGTCATGATCTCACAATTCACAGGTTCAGGCCCCGTGTTGGGCTCTGCACTGATGTCATGGAGCCTGCTTGGGATTCTCTTTCTCCCTCCCTCCCTCTCTCTCTCTCTCTGTCAAAATAAATAAATAAATGCAAAACAAAATAGACACATAGGTCAATAGAACAGAATAGAAAACCCAGAAATGAACCCATAACTATATGGTCAATTAAACTTTGGCAAAGCAAGAAACAATATACAATGGGAAAAAGAGTGTCTTGGGAGCCTGGGTGGTTCAGTTGGTTAAGCGTCCAACTTTGCCTCAGGTCATGATCTCACAGTTACTGAGTTTGAGCCCTGAGTCAGGCTCTGTGCTAACAGCTCGGAGCCTGGAGCCTGCTTCAAATTCTGTGTCTCCCTCTCTCTGCCCCTCTCCCACTTACATTCTGTGTCTCTCTCAAAAAAAAAAAAAAAAAAAAAAAAAAAATTAAAAAAAAAGAGAGAAAAAGGGTCTCTTCAACAAATGTTGCTAGGAAAACTGACAGCCACATGCAAAAGAATGAAACTGAACCACTTTCTTACACCATACACAAATATAAACTCAAAATAGATTAAAGACCTAAATATGAGACAAAACTATTAAAATCCTAGAGGAGAACACAGGCAGTAACATCTTTGATAGCGGCCATAGCAACTTCTTTCTAGATATGTCTCCTGAGCAAGGGAAACAAAAGCAAAAATAAACTATTGTGACTTTATCAAAATAAAACCTTCTGCACAGCGAAGGAAACAGTCAACAAAACTAAAAGGCAACCTACAGAATAGGAGAAGATATTTTCAAATGACATATTTGATACGGGGTTAGTTTCCAAAATATAAAAAGAACTTCTGGAACTCAACACTCCAAAAAGGAATAATCCAATTAACAAATTGGCAGGTACACACACACAGTGGAATATTACTTAGCCAAAAAAAGAATGAAATCTTGCCATTTGCAATGATGCGGATGGAGCTAGAGAGTATTATGCTAAGCGAAATAAGTCTGTCAGAGAAAGACATGGAATTCACTCATACGTGGAAATTAAGAAATGAAACAAATGAACAAAAGGGAAAAAATAGAGAGAGAGAGGCAAACCAAGAAACAGACTCTTAACTATATAGAGAACAAACTAATGGTTACCAGGGGGAGGTGGGGGGGTGGGTGAAATAGATAGTGGGCATTAAGGAATGTACTGGTCATGAGCACCGAGTGATGTATGGAAGTGCTGAATCACTATATTGTACACCTGAAATTAATTACACTGTATGTTAACTAACTGGAATTTAGATAAAAACTTAAAAAAAAAAAACACACATACTGACAATGTGTTCATAAGATAGTGAACTCCTAACCTATGCTGGAAGAAAAGGCCTTCCAGTAAGTGTCTGTATATTTCATGTTTTACAACCATTCTGTTCTGTACCTCATCATTATAGAATTGACCAAACGCTACCTTTTTTGTAAGAAGCCTATTTTTTTAGGTCAGACTGAAATGTTTAGCATTATCTCCCATATAATGTAATCGCTCCTCTTAGGGAAACATCTGCCAGCCAGGGCCATACATTAGAAAGCCGGGAGAGCTGCTAAACAACGTATAAACTTGGGCCTCATTCCCGGAAATGGCAATGCCATTGGTCTGGGATGAGGCCTGGGCATGGGTATTTTTGGAACTCTCCCCCAGTGCCTCTACTATGCAGCCAGGGTTGAGAACCACTGCCTCGTTACTGTATAACCTAACTCCACTTCAAACTATTAGTGGAACTCCACTTTTCTTTAAGACACTTACCTAAATTTATTTAAGTCAGAAAAGCATCAAACTCTCTTTCTGGCTTCTATCCCTCCTAATAAAAGTTCTGACGGTATTAAAAAATCCATCCAGTCAAACAAGGTGGGTATAAGACTTTTGCTCATTCACTATCAACAATGCAGGAGATTCCTGGTATAGTTGCAAAATTTGAACAAATGGTGTCTTTATCTTTTTGTTCTAAACTGTTCTACATTTACAGTCTGCTTAATTTAAAAAAATGTTATATACATGAAGGGAAGTTGCTTAGAAATAGGACTTCAGTAATGTGTCCTTATCTATTGTGACAATAACAATGCAAAACAGTCACAGACCCTCACTGGCAGAGAATTTTGTGTTCATTACTCATGCATCTGGGGTGACTTGAGGATTGGCTTAGCAGTTCTGCCGATATCCACTGGACCAGTTCACATAGCTGGGGGTCAGCTGGCCATTACCTGATCCAGGTGACTAGGCATGACCAGGGTCATTTCTCACATCCTCCAGTAGGCTAGCCCAGAGATATTCTCATGGTGATGTCCAAGGTGTCAGCCACAGATGCCGTTTTCCAAGACTTCACTTGTGTCAGGTCAGCTAACATCCCAGTAGCCAAAGCAAGTCAGCTGGCTGAGCCCAGTGTTGACGGATAGGCCGTCACTCCATTCACTTGCAATGAGATGGCCAAGGGTGTGAATACAGGCAAGGGAGAAAGAACTGGAGCCATCACTGTAATTCTACAACTATTGGAAAAACAAATCCAATAATATCAAGCCCTGAAATGGCATACTGAGAACTAAAGAAAGATGCTAAAATGATGAAATAAAACATTGGAAAAACAGAATTTTTAAGCAGAAATGGGAGACTAATGGTGTAACTCTGTCGGCTTTCAATCTGCTAAATGCCAGAGAATATGAAGGAAGGAATTGGCTCCTAATTGCTACTGTTTTTCTCCAATCTAATAGATGACTGTTAAAATCTATGGACAAATTATAATGTCTTCAAGAAAACTTGAAGGAAAAACATGTCACTGTGAGTATACTTCAAACTAAGCAGTTAAACTGCATCATAAAATATCGATGAAGTCACCGAAATTATCAGGGAATAAATATGTTTTCGTCAACTGCTAAGAAATATATTAATTAGGTACAACAAGCTATATTCTTAAATCTCTTAATAATTTGAAAATCAACTTTGAGATGCTATTCTATCAAATTTCATATTATTTGTTTATTTGATGTTAAGCAATGAAACAGATGTTTGGCAGAACATTATTAAAATAGGGAGCCTGGAAACTTCCAATAGCTCTACAGCACAGTTCCCTTGGTTTTCTCAATTCCAATTAGGTGTTCCTTTAAATGATTTCATTTATATACAAATCAAAATAAAAGTGGTTCCTAGACCTTTTAACATTCCCAAATTGCCTGGCTCTTGATCTGAAAAGGCAGATACAGTTTTTTAAACTTTACAAAAATGCCTTAAACTGACTGCATGATATTTAATGAAATTATCACATTATTTTCAAGATTTGGAATACAGAAGATGAATTTGGGTATGAATGCTAAAATGGCTTTCTCTCTGGATCACATGAATTACAGAAACAAAAGGAGTCATTAGTAATCACCTCCACATAAGACACAGAAAAATAGAAATCTGGTAAGATTTTAAAATTTCCCGTAGCTAAGATAACAAGAAATTATAAAGTATGCATGTTTTTAAAATGTTTAGCTATCATTTCTTCTACATTAAGGAGTACTTTTCCATAAATGTGGTATTTTTATGTGGTATTGGAACATCAATATATTTTTTAGACAAGAACATTTTTGTACTTGAAGGCAACTTAGGGGTCACCTTATTTATCCCCTCAATTTACAGAACTGGGAAGTAATCCTCAAATAAGTTGAAGTGATTTGCCCAAAATCATGCAGCAATTTAGCCATCATCATGATAATATCTATTACTTATGTAGTTTACAAAGGATTTTACATTCACAATGTCCACTAATTTTAATAACAGCTTTTTTAAAGTATGTAGTACAGTTTTCATCATCTTTGTTTTGTTTTGTTTTTTTAGATGAGTAAAGCAAGGCATGGAGAGATTAAATAACTTATCCAACATCACAAAACTATATAAAGGTACACAACGATTTCACTATATCTCTGCGTATCCTTATAGCATCAAAGTAGCCCAGCTGGCAATACAAGCTAAAACCACAGCGGGATGCACCACACACCTATTGGAATCAGAATGTCTGAACACCAAAAAAAACTGACCACATCAAGTGTTGGTGATGATGTGGAGGAAATGGAGCTCTCACACCCTGCTGGTAGGATGTGACATCCACTTTGGATAATAGTTTGGCAATTTCTTTAGAAATTAAGCATATACCTACCGTACGACCCAGACTTTTTACTCCTCAGTATTTACCCTAAAGAAGAGAAAGCCTATGTCCACGCAAAGCCTTGTACACAAATGTTCACAGCAACTCTTTGCTAATGGCCTCAAACTGGAAACACAACAATATAGATGACTCTCAAAATAGTTACGCTGATTGAAAGAAGCCAGACACATACAAAAAAAGAGTATGTAATTTATGATTTCATTTATTTGAAACACTACAAAAATTCAAACTAATCTTCAGTGACAAAAAGCAGAATGGGGAGTGGGAGTGTTGGAAGGATCTGGAAAGAAAACAAGGGCCAAGAGGAAACTTAGACATGATGGAAAAATTCTTTATCTTGATTGTGCTTGATGGTTTCATGGGCGTATACACATGTCAAATTTATCAAATTGTGCAGTTTAAACTCTGCAGTATACCATATGTTTCAGTATGTATGTCTACCTCGATAAAAAATAGTGACCCAGCTGAAGTTCAAGATTCTGAAAAATCTACTTAATTATACTCAAGCTGTTAGATCACACTGATCCAACATGCATCTTTCTACTTTTTTCATTGAAATAAACACTAGTAATCAAAAAGTACACAGATACACAAAACAAAATAACAACAGCATTGTCACGATAGCATCTATGCCTTTTAAGGCAGTTGAAATTATATTTATGCTCTTTCTAACTCATACCACTGTAAATTCTAACAACAAGAAGTTAGTTATGTGTTCTATTCATTTGTTTTGTTTAAATAAGAGCAAAAATTCAATCAGAGAGGCACAGTTAACCCTTGCTGGTGCAAATGCAAATTAGAACAACCTTTTGGGGACAGAATTAGGCATAGATGTTTCAAGGAACTTAAAAACCAGCTTATTTCTTTGGTCAGATAATTACGTATCTGGCAGTTTAACCTAAGAAAATAATCTCAAAACAAAAAGATTTACGCAAAAATTGCTCCTCCAAGCATTATTTATAATAGCCAAAAATGGAAACAAATGTAATGTCCAAAAATAAGGGAATTCTGGAATAAGTCATGTTACATTCACTCCATGGGCTATTAAATAGCAAATAAATAATTTATAATAATTTCTAGAGAATCACCCAAAGACTTTCCTGAAAAAAAAAGAAGCCAAGTCACAAAATGTCCCTCCCCTTAAAACTAATAAAATGAGCAGAAATAGGTTAAAAACAGAAGAAAAAAACAACATTCAGAGAGAAGGCTAACTTCTTATAATAAATGTTTACTTGAAAAGTGGCATTCAAGGCAAGAAAGAGACCAATATATTATGTCATTTGGATGAGCTCCTAACTCTCCATTCTAGAACAGTGGGAAGTGAGAGGGAGGAAGAAGGTGAGTACATGAAATCCTAAATGGTCTTGTGACTCCTACTCAGTTTGGAGGGAGGCTTATTTGGGACAGCAGGAAGCAGCATAGAGCATGAAAGGCAGCAAACTCTTGTAGAAGAGAGAAGCTTTTTGCCCAAGCTGGTGTGTTACCAGTAACAAGGAAGTGTGGCTTGCCATTCCTGTTTTTCTTGACTAGAAGACATGGAGAACACTGCAGAGCAGTCCCTCATGAAGTGCAGACAAATAGCTCAGTGATAAACAAGGATTTGCCAGAACAGAAAGCAAAGGAGAAAGAAGGCAAGTCCACTGTTAGAGAGAGAACATGGGGCAGAGAACTCTAAGGGGATTCCCACTGTTCCATCCCACCCACACCCGCACCTAAGAATGCCTGCATCAAAACCCTTGGGATTCCGCCCCTCCCCCCGCAAACCCATGAGACATAGCAGCATTATTCGTAATAGCCAAAAAGTAGAAACAACCTAAATGTTTATTAACTGATGATGTAAAATGTGGCCTATCCATACAACAGAATAAACAAACAACTTGAATGAAGAAAATGCAGTATATACAGTGGAATGTTATTCAACCTCGAAAAAGAGGGAAATCCCATAATATGTGACAACATGGATGAAACTTGAGGACATGATGCTAAGTTCCCAGTCATGGGACAAATACTGCATGATTCTACTTCTATGGAATCTAACATAACAGAACTCATAGAAACAAAGAATAGAATAGTGGATGTCAGGGACTGGGAGAGGGGAAACGGGGAGCTGCTAATCAATGTGTGTAATTTTCAATTGTGCAAGATGAGTAAGTTCTAGCGATCTGCTGTTCAATATCGTGCCTATAGACAATACCGTACTGTACACTCAAAATTTTGTTAAGAATGTAGCTTTCATAATTGAGTGTTCTTACTATAATTTTTTAAAAGTACATGGATGAACCTTGAAAACATCATGCTAAGTGACAACAGGTCACATACCATACGATTTCGTGGATATGCAATGTCCTGAACAGGCAAATCCATGGAAAATAGACTGGCAATTTCCAGAAACTAGGAAGGTGGAGGGGGGAAAGGACAATGGATTGCTAATGGGGAGAGGGTCCCTTCTGAGGGTAACAAAAATAGGGATGATGGTTGCACACTACTGAAAATATATAAAAACACTGAGTGCACTTTAAAATGAAAAATTTTATGGTATGTGAATTTTTTAATGTTTATTTATTTTGAGAGAAAGAGAGAGAGAGAGCAAGTGGGGGAGGGCCAGAGAGAGAGGAGAGAGAAACCCAAGCAGTCTCTGCACTATCAGCACAGAGCCACAGGTGGGGCTTGAACTCAGGAACCATGAGATCATGACCTGAGCCGAAACCAAGAATCCGACACACTTAACTGGGCCACCAAGGCACCCCTATGGTATGTAAATTTTATCTTAATAAAACTACTATAAAATAATGGGGCACCTGGGTGGCTCCATCAGTTAAGCGTCCGACTTCGGCTCAGGTCATGATCTCACAGTTTGTGGGTTTGAGCCCTGCGTCAGGCTCTGTGCTGACAGCTCAGAGCCTGGAGCCTGTTTCAGATTCTGTGTCTCCCTCTCTCTCTGCCCCTCCCCTGCTCATGCTCTGTCTCTATCTCAAAAAATAAACATTAAAAAAAAAAATTTTTTTTAAAAGAAGAAGAAGAAGCCAGAGAAGTGTGTGTACAGCTTCTCTGCAGAGCCAGGGGAAGGGAAGGAAGTAACTCTTAGCTGAAGTGCTACAGCCGGAGTTGGGGAAAGGATTTGAAGCTTAAGGAAATTACCTAAGGGAGTAAGAAATGCCACTGCCTAGGCGGAATTAATTCCATTACAAGGCTTTATATCACATTACAGAAGAAAGATCAGGACTCATTCACTAAAGATCAAAACCCAGGTACTCACTGAGTTTTCTCTCTTCATCCAGAATCCCAGGCTTCCAAAAGCATTCAGAACATCAGCAACCAGCCCTAGATATTCTGAGGTTTCACAGAAATGAGAAGGGAATTAAGATGACTCACTAAATTCAGATGAGAGACAACACCTTAGTAGAGCTGCCTTACGGTAACAAAATGACTTATCGAATATATATAAATACACTAGAGCAAAGATAATAATGGGAAAGATCACAGAAAGATAAACAGTGAGCAACCCTCACTCAGAGAAAGCACAATCCAAGGACTGGTAGAAAATCCCATGAAAACAGAAAAATGATATGCTATAAAAAACATGAAAGGCCATAATCAGATTCTTAATAAGATTTTAGAATCATGAAAATTATCACTTAAAAAATAAGACCACTGGGGCACCTGGGTGGCTCAGTCGGTTAAACCTTGACTTTGGCTCACGTGATGGTCTCATGGTTCGTGGGTTTGAGCCCCGCGTCAGGCTCTGTGCTGACAGGCCTGGAGCCTGCTTCCCATTCTATGTCTCCCTCGCTCTCTGCCCCTCCCCCGCTCACACTGTCTTTCTGTCAAAAATAAACATTTAAAAAATGTTTTTAAATTAATTAATTAATTAATTAATTAATAAGACTACCATTACAAAGCAAGCCATAACACTAAAAGAGACCTCTGGTATAATACTAAATCAAAAAGATCTACTAGTATATATAATATATGATTACAAATATTTAATAGGATTACAAGAAAATACCCAGGTCTGATAAAGGTAATTGTTTTGAGATATTTGGGCAATGGATCTTCTTCCCTTCCTTTCATGTTTTTACACTTTCTAAGTTTTCTTTTTTTATGTAATGTTTATTTATTTTAGAGAGACAGAGCAGAAGTGGGGAAGGGGCAAAGAGAGAGGGAGACAGAGGATCCGAAGCAGGCTCTGCACTACAGCAGCAAGCCCGTTGCAGGGCTCGAACCCACAAACCATGAGATCATGACCTGAGCCTAAATCAAGAGTCAGCCGCTTAACCGACTGAGCCACCCAGGCGCCCCCATTTTCCTTTCCAAGCAAGGACATGTATGGAACTAGAGAGTATAATGCTAAGTAAGATAAGTCAGTCAGAGAAAGACAAATACCATATGATATTAGAAATAAATGAACAGGGGCGCCTGGGTGGCGCAGTCGGTTAAGCGTCTGACTTCAGCCAGGTCACGATCTCACGGTCCGTGAGTTCGAGCCCCGCGTCAGGCTCTGGGCTGATGGCTCAGAGCCTGGAGCCTGTTTCCGATTCTGTGTCTCCCTCTCTCTCTGTCCCTCCCCCGTTCATGCTCTGTCTCTCTCTGTCCCAAAAATAAATAAACGTTGAAAAAAAAAAATTAAAAAAAAAAAAAAAGAAATAAATGAACAAAGGGGGAAAAAGAGACAGATCAAGAAATAAAGTAATTATACTCATTTTCCAAGTTTTCTACAGTATGCATATGTTTTTTTTATAATGTACATCTTAAAAGATAATGGTTTCTAAATGCCACAGTTGTGGACATGCTTGTGTGGGGGTCAAGTTCTATGTGCACAGTAAACAGCAGCAATGGACCTGAAGTCTAAATAGCAGGCTTGCTATAACAAGGTTCGTTATCCTTCTCCCAAAATCCCACTGGAATTTCCAAGGAGATAAAGAGTAAAAAGAATAAGCTCATAAAGTGCTAGAAACCAAGGACTAGCATCATCAGGAAAGCAGCTTTGTGAAGGGTTTCTGGAGCACATGAAGCAAATGAGTTCAAGTTTATGAAGAAACCAGAGCTGAGTGCCCGTAAGTCCAAGCACATACAGGAGACTGCCAGAGAAGCATGTGACCATCTTCCCATCTAGAACACTCTCAGCCACCTCAGGCAGAGTCCGTAAACCCACGGAGCCAAAGGGAGTCACACACTTGTAGAGGGATGCCTACTTAAAACTTTACAGACGTACTAGACTTAGTGCTCCACAGAAACTGTGGCATTTTCACCAGAATAAAGCCCGAAAAACCATTCTCCAAAGACAGCAGAGGGACTATACCGGGGGATCCTGGTGGAGCCAGAGGTTAAATATGATTATTAGAAAAAGAAAAAGCAGTGGTAGAAAACACCACCCAGTTAGGAAAGACAAATTTTCAGACTAAAAGATACTCCTGGGCCAAAACAAACAAACAAAAAGCTGAGCAAAGATAGCAAAAAGAGAGACAGCTAGACACTGCATACTTTTCAGAGAATAGAAAAAGAAGAAAGGCTGCCCAGATCATTTTATGAGGGTAGCATATCTTTAATAACCAGAACTAGACAAGATAATAGAAGAATAAAGAAGGAATCCATCTCGGGGCACCTGGGTGGCTCAGTTAGTTGAGCATCCAACTCTTGATTTTGGCTCAGGTCATGATCTCCCAGTTCCTGAGTTTGAGGTCCACATTGACCTCTGCACTGACAGTGTGGAGCTCGCTTGGGACTCTCTCTCTCTCCCTCTCTCTGCCCCTCCCCTGCTCATGCTCTCTCTCTCTCTGTCAAAAATAAACTTTTAAAAAAATTAAAATTTAATTAAAAATTAAAAATTAAATTAAAATAAACTTTTTTAAAAGTTTATTTATTTTTGGGGCGCCTGGGTGGCTCAGTCGGCTAAGCGTCCAACTTCAGGTCAGGTCATGATCTCACAGTCTGTGAGTTCGAGCCCCGCGTCGGGCTCTGTGCTGACAGCTCAGAGCCTGGAGCCTGCTTCGGATTCTATGTCTCCCTCTCTCTTTGCTCCTCCCCCGCTTACGATCTGTCTCTCTCTGTCTCAAAAATAAAAACATTAAAAAAATTTTTTTTTAAAGTTTATTTATTTTTGACAGAGAGAGAGAGAGAGAGAGAGAGAAAGAGCATGAGCAGCGGAGGGTCAGAGAGAGAGGGAGACACAGAATTCGAAGCAGGCTCCAGGCTCTGAGCTGTCAGCACAGAGCCCGACGCGGGGCTCGAACTCACAGACCATGAGATCATGACCTGAGTGGAACTCATCGGTCAACCGACTGAGCCACCCAGGCGCCCCAAAAATAAATAAACTTTAAAAAAATGAAAAAAAGAAGAAATCCATCTCATCTTTGAACACAGATGCAAAATCAAAAGACCAAATGTACAAAAAATAATAATATAGAATGACTATAAAGATTTATCGTACTGGGGTGCCTGGGTGGCTCAGTCGGTTGTGTGTCTAACTCTTGATTTCGGCTTAGGTCATGCTCCCAGGGTCATGGGATCAACACCTGCCTTGGGCTCCATGCTGAGGGTGGAGCCCGCTTGAGATTCTGTCTCTCCTTCTGTCCCTCTCCCCCACTTATGCTCTCTCTCTCCAAAAATAAAATAAGGCTTAAAAAGAATTATCCTACTAATAATACGGTGTTGCAGCATTAGAAAAATCTAAGAATGCAATCCAATATATTAAAAGATTAAAAGAGAGGGGCACCTGGGTGGCTCAGTCAGTTAAGCGTCTGACTTGATTTTGGCTCAGGTCATGATCTCACTGCTCATGAGTTCTCACTGCTCATGACTGCATCAGTCTCTACACTCTCAGTGTGGAGCCTGCTTCAGATTCCCTCTCTCTCCCTTTCTCTCTGCGCCTCCTTTGCTCACACACTCTCTCAAAATAAATGAATACACTTAAAAAAAGATTAAAGAGAAAAATGTTACATTTATCTCGATAATGGCAATGAGATTTGATAAAATTCAAGTGTACAGAATTCATTTTTTGAAGTTTATTTATTTATTTTGAGAGAGAGAGAGAGAGCAGGAGGGGCAAAGAGAGAATCCCAAGCAGGCACCATGCTGTCAGCGCAGAGCCCAACCGGAGGGTCGATCTCACAAACAGTGACATGATGACCTGAACCAAAACCAAGAGTCAAACACTTAACAGACTGAGCCCCCGGGCACCCCTCAAGTGTACACAATTAAAAAACAAAACAAAACAAAATAAAACAAAAACTAGCAAACCAAGAGCGTAAGGTAGAAAGAATAATCACTTGTCTCCTCAGCTGCCACCCTCATTTCTTCCCTCCTTAACGAACCTCTACCCTTACTCACTCTTCTCCGATGGCAATTGTGATGGTTTTGAAATATGTCCACAGATTTTTTGATACTCATTTCTAGGAGAAGTAGAGCCTGCTAACAACTCACTTCTGATGAACAAATGAAGTGGAAGTGACCGTGTGTGACTTAAGGCACCAGGTCACTAAAGGCAGTGCAGCTTCCCACTGTCTCTCGTGGTGTTTGCCCCGAGGGAAGTTAGCTGCTGAGTCAAGAGCAGCCCCGAGAAAGGCTCACGTGGCATGGAACTCAAGACCTCAGCCAACACCTCAGCTGAAGCCAGTTGGGAACCGAGCTCCCCTCACCCCCAACAGCCATGCTGCTGAGCCACTCTGGAAGCAGAGCCTCCGGTCCGCGTGAAGCCTTCAGATTATTGCCACTGGGTCTGCCAACGTCACCGGAACCTCATTAAAGACTTTCAGCTGCCACCACCACCCTGCTCAGCCGTTCCCAGATTCCAACTCTCATAAACTGTGTGACATAATAAATGTTTGTTGTTTTAAGCTGCTAAATTCAGGGGCTAATTTGTTACCCAGCGAGACAGAACTAGAGCAACAGATCTTGCGGGAAGGGTAGACTTCTCCCCAGGCCAGAGGGTAAGTCTCCACTCCACCAAGCAAGCTAATCATGGTGATCTCACTGTTTAGGACTCCGTTTTGAACATTAGTGTAAGTGTGCTTTAGATGGCTGGCAAGGTCTCCTCACTTTGACACAGTCACACATATTACCATTTCTGCCTCAGAACATTGTTGCCTGAGTGTGACACCCAGAACTGTGGCAGCAATTTCAAGGTCATGAGAAAAACCAGGAATTCCTACATGTCTGTAAGAACACAGATAGTGTACTGAACACCAGAGTGAAAAGATGAAGGGACCCATGTCCCTGATGGATTTGTGAGGTTTCCAGCCTTGGAATTACCTGAAACTCTTAAGTTCTTAAGGGGGTAACAGATGCCTTTAATGTTCAAGCCCTACCTAATTAGCCTTTTCACTACTTGCAGCTGAGAACACCCTAACTGATTCGAAAGAAAACCCCTGTATTAGTCAGCTGGCACTGCCCTAACGAAATGCTATAGACTGGGTGACCAACAATGGGAATCTGTTTCTCATAGTTCTTGAGGGTAAAAGTCTGAGATCAGTGTCAGCACGTTCAGAGTGTCATGAGAATCCTCCTTCTAGTTGGCAGATACCTGTCTTGTCACAGTGGCCCCCCATGGGAGAGAGAAGGAGAGGGGGAAAAAGAGGGACAGAGAGAGTTCATTAGTTCGTGCTCTTCCTTTTATTAGGATACTAATTCCATAATGGGAACCTGACACTTACGACCCCATCTAAACCTAATCACCACCTAAAGGCCCTACCTTCAAATACCATTACCTTGAATGAACTGGACAGGAGGGGAGGGGTGTGGGGGCAGGGGGATGGACACAGACATTCAATCCATAATAACTCTTTGAATCTGATAAAGGATATCTGTCAAAAACACATAGTAAGTACCATATTTACTGGTAATCTATGGAAACAATCCCATTAAAGATAAGATCAAGACAAAGATGATTGATATCAACACTTCCATTCAATATTTGATTGGAAGTCCTAGTAAATGGAAGGAGAAAAAAATTGTATAAGAACTGGAAAGGAAGTATTTAAAATGTCCTTTTTTGGAGCACCTGGGTGACTCAGTCAGTTAAGTGTCAGACTTTGGCTCAGGTCATCTCAGTTCGAGCCCCACATCCGGCTCTCTACTAACAGCCCCTTCCCGGCTGGTTTTCTCTCTCTAAATAAATAAATAAACTTCTAAAAGTATTTTAAAAATATTAAAAAAATAAAATATCTTTTTTTTGTGAATTCTATGATTGTACAAAAATCCGAAGGAATTTTGGGAAAAAGTTATCTACTTTTAAAAAGTTTGTTTTTAATGTTTATTTTTGAGACAGAGGGAGACAGAGCATGAGCGGGGGAGCGGCAGAGAGAGAGGGAGACACAGAATCTGAAGCAGGCTCCAGGCTCTGAACTGTCAACACAGAGCTCAACGCAGGGTTCAAACTCGTCAACTGCAAGATCATGACCTGAGCCAAAGTCAAAGGGTCAACCGACTGAGCCACCCAGGTGCCCCCCAAATTATCTATTTTGATGCAATTGTAAATTGGTAAAGATTTCTGCAAAATAATTAGCATCTATGAAAATTTTAAATGCAGAAAGTCTAATCAAGTATATCATTTCCAGGAATCTTTCTTACAAAGAATTTTCTAAGTGAGTAAAAATGTATTTCTACATAGTTGTTTTTCAACATTATTTGAATATCAATTTGATTAGAAATAACCTAAATTCTCAATTGATAGAGGAATGGTTAAATAAATTCTAGCACATAAAATACTATATAATTAGAAGAATGAATTAGATTACACATACTGTCATGGGAAAAATGTCAATGAAAATTAGGGGGGAAAAAGCTTGTTAAAAGTCCATATATATATGGAGGTATGTGTAATGTCTGGGAGAATATACACCAAAGTGTTAAACTATTATCAGAGAGATTGAATATTTTTTATGTACCTCTGAATAATTTGAAATATTTCCAAAAAAAAGGTTTTTTTGATGGACTCCAAATAGTTTATTTTTGCTTTTATTTCCCTTGCCTGAGGAGACATATGTAGAAAAATGTTTCTGTGGCCAATATCAAATAAATTATTGCTTATTCTTTATTTAGAGAGCTTTATTTTTGATAAAAATAAATGTGTTAAAATAGAATAGTTTTCCTGATTTTAAAAGAATTTTAAATTAAAAAGAACCTAATATATATATCAAAAATTAATTATTAAAGACAAGAAAATGTACAGTGGTCTTCCAGATCTATGTATCAGAAATATGTCACATTTTCCCAGGACTATAATCAATTCACATCTAACTTTAGGATTAGAGAGAACAAAAACCAATTCAATAAAAAACTAGATATGTCACTTCAAGCTTTTGAGATTATTTTGATATTTCATTTAAGTAATAAATTTGAATATTTTTAAAAATTGACAAAATTGGTGTTTATATCCATTTTGCTCCTATCAACTTGTTTCGAACATCTTAGGAGCTCAATATGGTTTTTAAAAAAACTGTACTACAAAAAATGCACTGAGAGTAAGATCCATACCCCCTCACTCCTTTCAAAATTTTAACAATTCTCCCTTTCTGTGTCCACCCTCACAACACAAGGAATTGGATTAGCACCCCCTGAAAAGGAACTAGCGTTCAGGGGAGTTGTAGAAAAGGAAAAGATGGAAATGAAGTGGTTTCACCTGTGATCATGAAAAGAGCACTCAATCAACCAATAATAAAAATAACCATGCAAGTCTCAATTTTGACCCAAAAAATCCATGATGTGAATCAATGTGAATTTGATTTGTGTGAAGTGTGATTTTCCTCACAGTGTTCCAGAGCAGAGCTTGACGTTGCTAAACAGTTGCTCTCTTTGTCCCCAGGGCCATCAACGACAAAGAAGCCTGGGCACAGGCACTTGCTGAGAACCTCCAAACCAGGGTGACCTTACCAGACAGTGAGACTACAGGCACCACCTTTCTAAGGAGTTTCACCTCCCAAGCCTGAACCACTCTGCATTATTTCCTGAAAGAGACCCCGCATTTATGGGATGACCATCCTTCTCTGATCCCAACTGCTGCCAGAGCAACTGTGTCTTATCGTGTCATATGAGGGAGGGGAATACTATTTCCGAAGAGATGGTCAGTAAAATTAAGAAGTGGGCATGTTTTGAGAGCCTTCGGGAATGAAGTTTTCTAAAGTGAGAAAATTGGTTATAGGTGGCTAGAGGTAGAGGATTTAACCTCCTTTCCTTATTAGTATTCCCTTTTCTTCTTTTTACCACTTTAGTATCCCCACAACACTCCTTGAGGAAGTAATACTCAAAAACAACACGTTCATGTTATCAGCTTGCCTCTGTGAAAGCAACCTGTGTAGATGCCATAGCTCTCTCTAGAAAGACAGATTGGCACTAGAGCTGCTCTAGTGTCTGTGCTGTTTGGGCCTCTGCTCCCCCAAAGGAAGCAATGACTTAAGGAAGCAAGGTTTCATCATGGCATGACTGACAATGGGGTTCTGGATGGTTCATCTTAGGGATGGTTTGTGGAAACCTCCAAGGAGTTTACACATTTCTTCTATGTCTAAAAAGGCGTGTGGGGCACCTGGGTGGCTCAGTCAGTTAAAATTCCAACTCTTGGTTTCAGCTCAGGTTATGATCTCATGGTTCATGAGTTTGAGCCCCACATCAGGTTTTCTGCTGGCAGTGTGGAGAACGCTTGGGTTCTCTCTCCCTCTCTCTCTCTGGCCCTCTCCTGCTTGTCCTCTCTCCCTCTCTCTTTCAAAATAAATAAACTTTTTTTAAAAAAAGGCATGTTAACAATGAGTCTCATAAAAAAAATAATAAATCTCTGGAGAGGTTTTTAACCCCTCTATGATGTGATTAATGTCTAAAGCTACTCAAATTATGGTCTAGGAGGAAAACTTCAACAAGAAAATCTCTCTTGAACATTAAAAGAATCTACTTGTTTGGGAGCTCCTGAGTGGTCAGTCAGTTGAACGTCCCACTCTTGATTTTGGCTCAGGTCATGACCCCACGGGCATGAGATCGAGCCCCAGGTCTGTTCTGCACTGAGCATGGAGCCTTAAGATTCTCTCTCTCCTTCCCTCTGCTCCTCTCCTCCAGGTGTGTGGAGACTCGGACCCTCTCCCTCTCTCTCAAGTGAAAAAGAAAGAGAGAGAGAGATAAAAGAGAGAGAGAGAGAGAGAGAAAGATTCTACTTGTTTTGTAATCTTCATTTTTATTCCCAAAGGGCCTCTCATCCCTGGACTAATTCTGCAGGATTCTCTTTTTTTCAGACTGCACTCTTGATGTTAGCATCAGCCCTATTAGTGGATGGTCCCAAGTCCGGAAATATTTTGAAAGCAGCTCTTGCCTGCAATAGTAGGGACACATGAGCCTTGTACGGCAATCCCTTGATGGTAAAAGTATCTGATAGGATTTGGACACTCAGAGTTCTGCTTATGGTTATTCTGCCAGGTTTCATCATCTGCATTTGGCAGTTTATCTTTTTACTTTCTTTCTTTTTAGAAACCAAGAGTAGATGAGGGGTGAGGGAGAGAGGAAAATGGGTGATGGGCAGGGAGGAGGGCACTTGTTGAGATGAGCACTGGGTGTTGTATGGAAACCAATTCGACAATAAGTTATATTTTAAAAGAAAGAAAACATTCTTTTCTGTCTTTTAATCTCTGTATGACCTGATAGCAAATTTTACTTGTAATAGTCACCTCAACAAAAGGGAAAATATTTAAAACTAATAAAAAGAGGCAGCAAGACAGATAGTAGAAAAATCTTTATGTTGAAATCAGGCAAGCCCTTGTCAGACCCTATGCCCTAAAGCCACCGACCTCTCTGAGTTGCTTCCATGTCCTCATCTATAGAATGGGTTTAATCAGAACTACCTAAGGCAGAATTTCTAAAACTTGATTAATCCTTGGAGACCTTAAAAAAAAAAAAAAAAAGAACCCTATTGTTAACTCAAAATGTTACTGAGCTGTGTATAAACATAAAATGAGGTATGAGTCCTTTGTGCTTATACCTCTTATGTGAATTATATCAATCAACTAATACTAACTGCATAACTGACAACTCCCAAAGTCTCAGTCGCTTGCACATGAAATATGTAGGGTTTTTATTTACTGTTTGGTTTGGCTGGTGTCAGCTGGACTAGGTGGGGACTAGTACGAGGTTACAAGTAGAATCACTTCTCCTCATGTCTTCATTTTGAGATCAGAGGCTACAGGGGCTAGGGGGGTTTTGTTTTTGTGGTTTTTTGGTGTTTTTTGGCTCTTGGGTTTTGGGGGGGGGGGGTTTGTTTGGTTTTTTTAATGATGTATCACAGGACTGAAGAGGCCACGCCAAATCATGCACACGTATTTAAGCCTCATCATGTTTACTAACATTCCAGCCAGGTCCAGCCTCAGTGGGGCAAGGAAATATCCTTAGCTGACTCTAGTGGAGACACGGCAAAGTCGCATGGCAAAGTACATGGATGAATAGATCTCTAACAGGAAGTATATGAAGAATTGAGAACAACAGTTCAATCCACCACAGTCTCCTTCAAATAATAATTATTCACTTTGCTCCCTGATGCGATGTACTTCCCTGCCGCCTCTCAAGACAGGTAAAAAGTCTCATCCAATCATGGCAGCAGGCTCAAGGTTCAGGATCTGTGCTTTACACTGGGGCCAGATGTGGCTCTTCTTTAGTAAAAGGCGAAAGATTTATGCGATCTGAAGAGAAACCAGAGCATTGGTGTGGCTCTCCTTGATCCAGATATTTATAAGCTAAAACAAAAACAAGGAATCTGTCACCCTATATGCCAACATACTGTCAGGAAACAGGGACGAGAAATAGTAGTAAATACTCCTATTTGAAAAGGGAAAGAATGGGAGGTATATAGGGGTCACCTGGTCCGTAGGAACTCTGAAACAGGAAAGTATTAGCCAGTTTCCCCACTAGGGTAGGGAACAGTCCTTTACTAAGCCCTAGCACTGCTCCCTGGGAATAACACACCAGTCCCATTTTCTCCATAGCCCTGCTCTGCCTCAGGCCTGACCCACCTTTTCCACCCTTCAGGGCCACATCTGAAAACAGAACTGCAGAATATGAGCAGGTCTCTTGTCTGCTTGCTACTTGCAGAAAGTTGGGAGCCCAGAGCTCTTTTATCCATCTCAAAGTCAGCCTCTTAATCCAGCATGGCGGTGCTTCTGCAAACAGGGCTCTCACAAGCCTGTTGGATTTTTGATGCAGTTAATTATGGCCAATCCTGGTGCCAAAATCCACACTGTAATTTTTGTGAGGCTTGTCTCTCTCTAGACTTAATTACAAGTACTTTGGGTTCATAACCACTTTTCTCAAAGTCATTTTGTCCAGGTGAAAGTATCGACTGCCAGACATTGCCTTAAGGCTTGTCTTAATGAGGTGGTGCCTGGATTTTGTTATTTCCATGAGGCTATTTTAGTAGGTCTGTTAGATACAAGGTATTTTTCAGTATTATCTTTCACTGATTGGAAATGAGAATTTTATTTATCAACCTTACAGCTTCTGGAATTTCTAGGCTCTCTACATTCCTTCTCGGTTTTACCTGCAACTGGCCAATTTTTCTGAGCTCGTCACTTTCTTGTTCCACCTTTTCAAATGCAGCAAAGTGCAGCCTGTTCGCATTATCAACATTCTCATTGAGAACCCCCTTGTCCAATGCCACGGGTCCATTAGGTACAGTTGTTTTTGTTTTTGTTTTTTTTGCCTTTGTGTTACTGAAAGCAGCAGTTTTGCCAGTGTTTTGTTGCCGCCTAAACAGGTTGCTTTTTTTCCCTCAGTCCCCTATACCATTCTGCCGTCTGTAGCAAAAGGTGCTCTGCCTTCTCTAGCAAAAGGTGCTCTGCCTTCTCTAGCAAAAAGTCACAGGACACAAGCTTGGCCATATAATCGTATAATAGAGAAACAGAGAAAAATTGGGAAGAATAATCCAATTTACCACACTGATATAAATTAACACATATTTGTAAATTTGTTAAAATACTCATAAAAACAACAAAACTCAAGGAAACAGCATTAACGATGTGATGATGTTTTCTTCCTCAACCACATCAGTGTTCAAATGTTAATACTGCTGTGATGCACATTCTTTAGAATATGACTGTCCTACCATATGCCAGGGGATGTCTCAATCTCTTAGCCCAATTCTGAATTTGATCTCCTGCAAAGTCATCATTCATTTCATACAGTACGAGGTCTTTTGACCTCTACTTGGCATACACGTATCAATTACATATTAAGTCTGACTTTGTGCCTTTTTCAGTAGTCTACCTCAATTAAGGTAGCAATGAGATACTATGTGACTCTTTGGTTATAATTATTTGATTATAAGATAATCCTCCTGATGATCTAGAACATGCCCCAGTGTTTCTGTCAGTGTCAGCCTAATTGTTACTAAGACGTTGGGCCAGGAATGCCGGAGGCCAATGACCTGGGCCCATATTACTTACAGCAGCCTTCTATAGACATTTCCCCTGACCAGAGCCAATGGATGTGGCTGAACCAGACTTTGTGTTCTTACAACTGGAAGACACAAGACACACCTCAGCAACAACCACAAGGGAACTTGGTGGGAGGCGGGGCGGGGGGGGGGGGGGGGGGGGGGGGGGCGGGGAGGAATATCACAAGTCCTGGAGGATACACAACATGTCCAAGGGCCACATAACGAGGTCATAGAGAGAGAGGGAGGGACCGTGGATCTGGGGCTTTGACATTACTGGGTCCAAGTGTGGGTTTTCTTGGGTTCACTCTTTCTTGGTGAATTTAGAACATAAGAAGGCAGGAATTGGGGTCCAGGGAGGAAAAAGCAGGACCACTCAAGCAGTCAGTTATCTAGGTTATACAGGGCTTTCTGGAAAGGGGACTTCCCAAGTGGGGGCACCCTAACTCCTCATCTGGTTGTTCAGCTAGTGGCCGTGTCACACCGCCGGCTGTGTGTTTATTTGAGATGGTTATATTTGAAATGGATGGCTCAGCAACCAAAAGCTTAATGTCAGCCACTTACATGACAATCAAAAAAGCTTATCATAAGGCACTCACACTGTATCGTGTTAAGCATTTTCATGTTATTTTTGGGATGAAAACACAAGCACTTTAAAATCTCACCACTCGTGTTCTACTGAGAATAGTATATCCCCAAGCCGAGAACACTGATCTGAAGGGTTATGGGGGGTTTTAAATGACATGACATTGTTTAAAGAGCTTAACACAATACTTGAGTAAGTGCTCAGTAATTTTCAGTTTCCTTCCCTTCCCTTTTCACTTTATAGATTAGACTTTCATAGTCCACTGTGAGCATTAATTTGTTCAGCTCTGCCTTCAGGTGGAACATCTGTATAAATCCAGCTTTGTGAATATTTTTAAACTGAGAGATTTTCCATCTGTTTTGGAGTTACAGCGGCGCACATTATCCTCACTTGAGCTCTTAATGATATATGTGTGATGGAAACAAGACGTTTTAACGCGTAAGTATTCATGGCCTCCCCATTCCTGTCCGTGCAGATTCTACCCTTCCCCCCACCACCGTAAGCAATTCTTTTTTTTTTTTTTTTTTTTTTGCCAGTCTAGTTCTTGGTGTTTTTGTAACGCAAAACTAGAAGACAGGGAGAGCAACTGGGCCAAAGATGCTTGAAGAAAAAGGGAAAAGAGATTTGCTTTCTGGGTCAGCCCTGGGTTCTTTCTTGTGGAGAATCCAGGTAATGAGCAAAGCAGAAATGAAACCATAAAAAAGAAGTTCAATTCTAAATTGATCTCAATAAGAAAGAGCTTGAGGTGGAGGCAGGAGGAAAGAAGACAGAAAAGCGAGAAAAGGTGGGGGTCAGGGGAATTGGGGGATTTCAAGAAGACTCTGGAACAAATACAGAGTATGAAAGAAGTGTGGAAGAGAGATGATATTTTTTAAAGTATTGTTATGGATTATGGCACAGATCTCCCTAACAGTCCTTGAGAAATGCATATAAAATATTAAAATGTCTTTTAATTCATTTTGGGCTACAGGACTATATATTCTTCAAACAGAACTCTATGCTAAAATTGATTCATCTGAACCCCATATACACACACATGTACACACTTTATATTTGGATCATATGTAGTCCTTCCTAACTAAACAGCCAGTATCCACATTACATATTCTCTTTAAATTCAGCCTGGGTCTCTACCTGATCTTTTGCCCACCCAACCTGGGAAACCACGTCCTTTCAGACTGCATGGGAGAGAAATACACTTTTATGTCTGAACCAGTGACTTATGGAAGTATTTGTTATTGTAACTTAGCCTGTACTATAATCCATACATTTAGAATATGTTGCTTTCTGTTTAAGGAATTATTTTTTTAGTGTTTTACTTATTTATCTTGAGAGAGAGAGAGAGAGAGAGTGAGCGTGTGTGTGTGTGTGTGTGTGTGTGTGTGTGTGTGTGTGTGTGGTGTGTGTGTGGTGTGTGTGTGCTGTCAGAGCAGAGCCTAAGGGAGGGTTGAACTCATGAACCATGAGATCACGACCTGAACTGAAATCAAGAGTCTGGATGCTGAACCAGCTGAGCCACCCAAGCACCCCAGTTTAAGGAATTATTGATTAATGGATAATGTAACTTTTATATACAACTCTCTGTACTATGCAAACAATCCAATGTAGTAAAAAAAAGTTCAGTCATCAGAGAAGTGCCATTCACTGCTATGAAGATTCATCTCCTCCTGTATCATTGTGTTGTGATTGATTAAAACAAAGTTCCGATTTGCAAAACTAGACCAAACAATTGTAGTGAACCAGCTGATAGCTATACATTCTCGATTGCATTTATTCACTATTTATTAAAAATTAGCAAATGGTTTCCAATTTATAGTCCAGCACCGTAAGTAGTTTAGAAGTCATTTCTCCTATCCATACAAAAAAAAAAAAAAAAGCTGAATAAACTGAAATTAACAAGTCATCTGGGATCCATTAGAGAACTGAGGTCACAGGACAAACCTCTGCCCCCAAAATTATGGACAGACAGGTGAATCCCACCAGGAAAAACCACCTAGAGACCCAGCACCAGGGTAGGAAACCTAAATTGTAATTGACAAATCCTGGAGGCTATGTGCTGACAAGTTTGAGAATTAAAAACTCCAGAGTGGGATCCAGCCTTGGGAAGGTGGGTGGCACTTTTATGAGTTTTACCTCCAAGAGCCTTACCACGTTCTCATAGCAAAGATCAGAGAAAATCCCCCTCTTGTTTCTGGCAGAGAAACTGAAAAAATATTGAATACTTACTACATAATGTACCAGGCAATGTATTTGTTGGAGTTACAGTGGTGTTAAAAGCTCTCCCTTCATGGAGCTTAAATGCTAGTGAAGAAATGGGACAAAAAACAACATAGTTTCAATTAGCGATTAGTGGTATGAAGAAAATAAGGTAAAGTGAGTGAAGCCTGGAAAGTGATAGGGGAGGAAGATACAGCTATTTCAGATAAGGTGGTCAGGGAAGATCTCCCTGAAGAGGTGACATCTGAGCTGAGGCCTGAATGGATTAGAAGCTCGCTTTGTAAAAACAGAGAGATCCATATTCAGTCCACTCACGTTTTTTTCTCCCGACCTTCTAGACATGCATCGACACCATGGAACACAAGAGAGAAGTCCGATGTCCAATGTATCAGTAAGGTCAACTGCTTGACCTCTGATGCCTAAGGTTATTACAAGGAAATGTTTGATGAGGAAAAGAAAGTCTTCAAATTCCTGGATGAGTCATGCAATAGGTCTGTTCCCCCCAGCCCCCAAATCTGCCATTCTTTCTTAGAAGTCCTTCTGAATTTTGTGTACTCTGTTGAGATTGCTGATTAGTTACAGTGTGCTATGACAATGTTCTTTATTCAATAAAATGTTCTGTGATTGGTTAATACAGTTCCCATTTATTTGAATAATACAACTTTATTTCTATTGCTAATCAAACACACTGTTTCCAGCTGGTTAAATATACTGTCTGTAGTAGTTTTTTTTTTTTTTCAACGTTTTTTATTTATTTTTGGGACAGAGAGAGACAGAGCATGAACGGGGGAGGGGCAGAGAGAGAGGGAGACACAGAATCGGAAACAGGCTCCAGGCTCCGAGCCATCAGCCCAGAGCCTGACGCGGGGCTCGAACTCACAGACCGCGAGATCGTGACCTGGCTGAAGTCGGACGCTTAACCGACTGCGCCACCCAGGCGCCCCTGTAGTAGTTTTTATTTCAGAAACTGGGCTTTCAGTCAGGACCCTTAGTGCCTATGTTAACATCATTTTTATGGAAAAGTCAGATTCAAATGATATCCAATTGTATCACTTTGACAAACAATGCTGTTTCCAGTAAAAGCTGGATTCCATATATAATAACTTAAAACCTGAATATGATAGTTTTCATACTCTTTCTGAACAGTGGGAATTCTGTCTGTAAAACATAAATTCAGAGCTGTTCTCAATAAAGTGCAGTGAGAGATCAGCACCTGCCTTCCCCATCCTCATTTACCTGAAAAGTAATACTCATTTTTTATACAACTGTTTACATTCCAAAACCAGAGGAAAGGGTATTGAAAAGCCTAAAGTAATGGTTTACAAACTGTGCCCCCCAAAATAGCTACGTGAAGCTGTCTTAGGAGGTGGGTAGAAAGCAGAGAGAAAAGGAGAGGCAGTGAGAGGCTAGCAGTGGAGGGATGAGAGGTGGGGACTACAAGACTCCAGGCCCATATTGTCAAGAGAGACACGCTATGTCGTGATGACATATGATCTCAGCGGCATCATGCAAGTGTTTATTTCTCTCCCCACAAACACCAGTGTAGGGCAAAAGGCCTTCTCTTCTGTCTGGTAAGTCTAGGGTCCAGCTGTTATGGTGTGATGCTACTATATCAATACATGGACACCACTGTTGCTGCAGTGGGGAAGAGAGAAATGGAGGGTCCACAGGGGTTTTAGGGCCAGCTAAGTGTGACATGTTTCCCTGGCAGGAATGCAGTCACATGGTGTTAACCTAAGTTCAAGGGAGTCTGGAAGACATAAGCAAGCACCTGGAATATACAGGGAGCACACACTTTCTGGAACAGGCCCTATTGCTGCTTTGATGAGAGCAACTATTTATTTATTTACTTACATATAATGTTTCCAAGGGATATTTTACCAGAAGAATGCTAAAAAAATATATATGTGAAGGCACCGATACAAAAAATACAAATGATCATTCTGGAGGCGCCTGGGTGACTCAGTCAGGTAAGCGTCTGACTCTTGGTTGTGGCTCAGGTCATGATGTCATGGTTTGTGAGTTCAAGCCCCACGTCAGGCTCTGTGCTGCCCGTGCAGAGCCTGCTTGGGATTGTCTCTCCCCCTCTGTCTCTGCCCCTCCCCTGCTCTCTCTCTCTCTCTCTCAAAATAAATAAACAAACTTTAATATTGCCTCATTCTGGTATACTTCTGAGAATATAACACTTTCATGATCTGACCAAGTTCAGGAAGATTGTCGATGTACTGACTTGCCATAATCAAGAAAAAAGGACATCATTCCATATAGATGTTGTTTCTGTTCTAGAACAGGGCAAGTATTGGTGCCTACCATTCATTCCACCCTTTTTCTAGTCTTTTTCTAGTCTCCTCAGGCTATGGAGACTAGAAACTTAAGAGGTACATTTCCCAGACTACCTTGCAGCTTGGATTCTCAATGTGATCTAGGTTTGGCAAATCAGATGCACTCTGCAGCGGATTTGGCATTTGGGAGTAAGGTAGAGGCCTTGCCTCAGCTGTTTTGCCATTTCTTCTGGCAAGCCTCCTCACAGAGACATCTGAAGTTTTTCATGCCACCCTCAGCAGATGCTGCAGTGTCCACACACAAGGTCAACGGGTATCAGAGGCACAGTGCAGGACCTTGAGGCTGCTTGTGTGAATCATAGATCTGGAACCAGCAGAAGTGGTGGCTTCTTCATTATGGCAATTCTTGACAATGACACAGGGTGGTGGTGTTCTGGAGCCAGTAGCTCCCTGATCAGGGACAAGACATGGAAGCTTTTTTGGTGGTCTCGCTTTGTAGTGCACTTAGGGAGTCGTTTCCAAAAAATCTACCTAGAATTTACCTATTTAGCACCTCTCTTGTCCCCAGTCTTAAGCTCTTAATGATTTCCCATGTTGTTTAATATCCTGTAATTCCTTCCTGATTAAACTAGCTAGAATAGATTCTGTTTACATCAATTAAATCCTGACCGATACAAGACCAAAATGTGGAACAATTATAAATCTTATTGATAAAATAAAGAAAAATACCATGTGGGAACATTTGAGTAATTTACTCAAATAGTCTACTCAACCTCCAGGATAAGTGCAATTCTCACGTAAGCCCTATTTTTTTTTTAGCATTTTGTAGAAGCTACTGGTTTTTATTAATGAGCCAGAGTTGAGAGAGGAAGGAAAAATAGCCTAAAATATGTAACAGAAGCTGCAGGTTTGTCTTCCTTTTCCTTCATAGCAGGGATCAGTAAACATTTTCGGTAAAGGACCAGACAGAAAATAGTTTAGATTTTGTGGCCTGTATGTTTCCTTTCACAACTACTCAGCTCTGTCATTATAGTGTGAAAGAAACAATAGACATTATGTAAATGAATGGGCATGGTTATGACTTAATAAAATTTTACTTACAAAAATAAGCAGTGGTCAGATTTGGCCTGCGGGTCATAGTTTGCCAACCCCTCTTCCAAAGTAATAGTATCCTAAATTTTGTAGATGGCCACCATGGCCACTTGGAATAAAGATTGCATTTCCCAGCTCTCCTTGCAGCTAAGTGCAGTCATGTGATTAAATGTGATCTGTGAGATACAAAGAGAAGTAATGTGGGGGTGGAAGAAGCATGTATTTCTTTCTCCTGTTCTCCCTTTCTGCTTACCGGAATGGGGTCACAATGACTGAAACTCCAGCAGCCATCTTGGACCACATAATAATCTCAGGACAGAAAGTCATGCCTTGGAGAAGTAACAAGACAGGAGATGACTAGATCTTTGATATCTTGGAATATCAGGTTGGATCCCTGGATATATAAGAAATAGGTAGATAAACTATTACCTAGGTTGAACCATTTTGATTTAGGCTTTTTCTGTTAATCCCAATCAAATAATCCTAACAGATCAGGCAAAGATTCAAAAAGCACAGGAAATAAATAAGGAGCTGCTCAATAAATAATTTTTACTGAAATAATAAATGACCATGAATTGAAGTAGCCACTACATGAAATAAGGCTATCAGGGTTTGGCTCAAATAATCTAAATGTCAACTCTAGTTACAAGGTAAAAAAATGTATTTGGTTTAAATTTGCAATACCTCATTTCTGTAAATGAACTTTCTTTGTAGAAGGTAATTTGATATATGCATGATATGAAAAATTAATTTCATCAAAGGGGAGTAAAACAAATCTAATCTACTTATAAAGTATAAATTAAAAATTCATAACTAAAACACTCAGCAATTATAGGATAATCTGCTATTATATATAGTATTCATATTTACATCATAGTCTAGTCACTGTGTTACAGAAATAGCTTTCTTTTTTTTTTAATTTTTTTTAAATTTTTTTTTAATTTATTTTTGAGACAGAGAGAGACAGAGCATGAGCAGGGGAGGGGCAGAGAGAGGGGGAGACACAGAATCTGAAGCAGACTCCAGGCTCTGAGCTGTCAGCACAGAGCCTGGCATGAGGCTTGAACTCACAGACTGTGAGATCATGACCTGAGCCGAAGTCGGACGCTCAACCGACCGAGCCACCCAGGCGCCCCAGAAATAGCTTTCTTTAAAAAAAATTTTTTAAGGTTTATTTATTATTGAGAGACAGAGAGAGACAGAGAGTGAGCAGGGGAGGGGCAGAGAGAGAGAGAGACACAGAATCTGAAGCAGGCTCCAGGCTCCCAGCTGTCAGCACAGAGCCCGATGTGGGGCTCAAACTCACAAACCGTGAGATCATGACCTGAGCCAAAGTCGGACGCCCAACTGACTGAGCCACTCAGGCGCCCCCAGAAATAGCTTTCTTAATTAGTTTTTACAAATACTTCTCCATACCAACAATACCATTGAAGTAGTTTTTCCATCCCTATCCATGTCCCCATCACTTCCTATAAAGAGAGTATCACAGTGGGTACTATTTGTCTTTCCAGGTTAACAAGAGAAAGTCTGAACTAAGCTATAGCTAAGCTCTTTACAAACTTGCTATTCAAAGCGTGGTCCTTAAAAAGACAAAACAAAGGCAAACAAACAAAAAAGCAAAAACAGACCCATAAATACAGAAAACAAACTGACGGTTGCCAGAGGGAAGGACAGTTGGGGGAAGGGCAATTGGGTGAAGGGGAGTGGAGGTACAGGTTTCCACGTAGGGAATGAATAAATCACAAGGATGAAAGTCACATCATAGGGAATACAGTCAATGATACTGAAATAGTGTTGTATGGCGACAGACGGTAGTTACACTTGTGGTGAGCACAGCATAACATATACAGTTGCCAAATCACTATGCTCTGCACCTGAAACTAACGTAACATTGTGTGTCAGCTATACTTCAATTAAGCGAAAGAAAGAAAGAAAGAAAGAAAGAAAGAAAGAAAGAAAGAAAGAAAGAAAGAAAAAAAAAAAGTATGGTCCTTAGGTCATCAGCACCACCTAGGAGCTAGTTAGGAATGCAGAATCTTGTGCTACACTGAATCATAAGCTGATTTTAATAAGATCCTCTAGGTGACTTCGCATGCACGTTCAAGCTTAAACTACTGCTTTTTTAATTCTCCTGCACTGATATCAAGTAGCAAATATCCTTTAACTTCTGTTAGCTCTTTCAATCTTAAAAAACTCAACAACCTAAATAAAATATTTCTGTATTCTTAATCTACCCACCAAACACAATAACTCAGGTCAAATATCTGGAAATCAGAAAAAGAACTAAAATAAAATATATGTCTCATAGGATCACA
Organism: Panthera uncia; assembly: GCF_023721935.1. Lineage (NCBI taxonomy): Eukaryota > Metazoa > Chordata > Mammalia > Carnivora > Felidae > Panthera > Panthera uncia. The sequence continues at coordinate 24,759,017 of NC_064809.1, read as the reverse complement.
TTCTTTCCCTTTTATGATCTCAAAGGAATTTTTTTTTTTTAACTCAAAAGCACCTAGGATTAGGCTTATCTCTCTGTTCCTGAGGATGAAGAATGAGATTTCAGTCCAAATCCTTAACAATAAGGTATTATTATAATATCTGTAAAACCATTTGGAGATCCTGCAGTCTATTAAACTAATGATTTGATTTCTTGAAACATCAAATTATTAAGACTCTAAAACACAGATTATTATATAATACTATTTTCACTAAAAATATGACAGTTTCATGACTGCTATAATTTAAAGAATACAAAAACTTGTATTTTTTTTATGCTGGTTAACATACCCAAATGTATGCTTTAGGGATTTGGAGGAGAACACAGATATAACTAAAGGCTTAAAAGTACAAACTTTGAAGAAAAGTTGAAAGCTTCTAGAATTAAAATACTTAAAGAAAATTGAAAAATAATCTTCTAACCTTTGTCAAAGAATGGGTTTTGGCTGTTCACAATTTTTACCATCAACCAGAAACAAAAAATCTGATCTTTATAAAGGATGAGAGTTTGGGATAAGGCATAAAATTAACAATGGAATATCCTTTTTTGAGAGTATTTAAAAATATATTGGGTATAATCCCATCATGATCTAGTTGTGGCCTTGACTAGATGTGGAAAGATAGGTTCTATAATTCCTCAAGGTCCTTTTCACCTTAACATTCAATGAATAGTCTCTGTAAAATTCCATACTGAAAATCAACTCAAGCACATTGTACCTTCCACCATTCTCCTTTCTAAGCTTTAGCTGAACTATTCAGAAATACTGGCAATTATGCTACCTCTTCTGAAGAAAACATAGGTAGTAAGATTCTTGATCCCTTTCATAACTAGCAGTTTCAAAGACTTTTAGTGCATTCCTGATACTTCTTTGAATTCATATTCTTATGTACTTAATAAGTTATCTTCCCACCAGTTTGACACATCAATTCATGTCTGAATTAAAGGCCTTATTAAATGTCTCAGTCAAGGGGCACCTGGGTGGCTCAGTCAGTTAAGCGTCCGACTTCGGCTCAGGTCATGATCTTGCGGTTTGTGAGTTCGAGCCCCGCGTCGGGCTCTGTGCTGACAGCTTGGAGCCTGGAGCCTGCTTCAGATTCTGTGTCTCCTTCTCTCTCTGCCCTTCCCCCACTTGTGCTCTGTCTCTGTCTATCAAAAATAAATAAAAGTAAAAAATAAAAAAAATTAAATGTCTCAGTCAAGAATAGGAAGATTCAGGGGTGCCTGGGTGGCTCAGTTGGTTAAAGTGTCTGACTTCAGCTCAGGTCGTGGTCATGGTTCGTGAGGTTAAGCCGCGCATTGGGCTCTGTGCTTCCCTCTCTCTCTGCCTCTCCCCGGCTCACACCCTGTCTCTCTCTCTCAAACACAAATAAACATTTAAAATAATTTTAAAGAACAGAGATCTGTTGCTGAATTCCATGCTGTTTTTACCTGGCAATTTTCAGGTCACCAACCATCCCGTTTTGCCTGGGACTGGAGTGTTTACTGAAACATGAGACTTTCAATGTTAAAGTCAAGACAGTTGGGAACTCTATAATTTAATAATACGTCTTTCTGGGGTACTTGGGCGGCTAAGTCAGTTGAGTGTCTGACTCTTAATTTTAGCTCCAATCTTGATCCCAGGGTCATGAGATGAAGGCCTGCGTTGGGCTCTGTGCTGAGCGTGGACCCTACATAAGATTCTCTTTCTCTCTCTCTCTCTCTCTCTCTCTCTGCCCCTCTCCTCTGCTCACACTCTCTCTCTAAAATTAAAAAAAAATGTTTTTAAATAATATATCTGTGTGTGTGTGGGTGTGTCTGCACATGCTCACATGTACCTGCTCATACACATTTATCATTTTCATGTTCTTCTGGGTTTAACTTCACTTTAGAAGACAGTATAATAAGGAAAGAAATACACGCCTCTTTTAATGTATGTGCTATAGAATTAACTGTGCCATTAAGCCAGTAGTTAGCCATTTATCAACTCATTTTAAAAAAAGAAAAGAAAAAAATCTAAAGTCCAATATCTGTGTTGTTACATAAAAAAGAAAAAGTCCCCAAATAGAGACATCTTACCTTGATTCTGGTGCAAGTGAACAGTTACTGAAATGGTGCCTCCCTTTCAGTCTCAGTAATTCCACTTTTCCAAGAGTAAATTCATTTTAATCTTGTGAGGCTGACAGACTGAACTTCACACACTACAACTGGTGGAGGGCATAGTCTGAGCCAGGTGGCTCATCATGTGTAGTGAAAGGGATTTTCACCATCTTGTCAATCTCATTTTTTCAAAACATTCGTAAAATTGTAGAATTGGCTGTATCTGTTTCTTTTAAAGAACACCTCAGTGTAAAACAACTGATGCTGAATTACTCAACTTATAACTTTTGAGACCAAAAGTGTTTCAAGGTTGTAAGGACACTGAATGAATCAATGAAAATCCATGAATAGAGAATGGTACTTAAAAATGGGAAAGCACCATTCCCTGTCAGATATTATCATTTGAGGCAGTTAATTAAGTAAGGTTTTCCCTTTGAGCACATGTATCTAATGGGGAATATTAAACATTAATTATGCCTCTCCAGTTAGACTATATTACAGAGTAACCAAACCAAAACAAACAAACAAACAAAAACAAACCCAACCCCACTTGATGAGAGAAAGATTTACTTCATACAAGAATGTCACCTATTAGGAGAAAAGGAAGGATTGAATTAGATTTTAATCATTGTTGATCCCTAATGAAATTACTGACCGAGGCAAGGATTGTCAGGTAGTGTTAAAAGCATTAAGTACATGATTTATGGTGAATCTGACATTCACAGAGTGCCAGAGTAATACCACAAAGATTTCTTTCTAGTCACAGGAGGAAAACGTAAGTGTACATTCATGGAGGGATCAGATTTTCATCACCCAAATCCAGTGCTCAAGTTTAGCCCCAAGAATGGTGGAGCTATCCAATAATACATCTCCTGACGTGACACATAGTAGACTGCAAACCATCCCCTATGGTATATTCTAGCCAAAATGTTTAACCTGAACCCAAAAAAGTTTAGACCTAACTTTCAGCATAAGAAAATAGTGGGGATGGGGGGAATGCAATGACAACACCAGAAGGCACCCAGACAGAATAAAGGTGAATCATTCTGTTGAGATCCTTGGTCTGGTCTATTCAACAAGTTGCTGAACAATGGGGAAAAAATTAAGGATGATGCTAGGATAGAAAACTGAGAGCCATAAAAACTAGATCCAATATGTAGGACTAACTAGCTCTAAAGTGTATTATGAGGATAATTAAGGATAATTGAGAAAATTAGTGATAGATAATTAGATAAGATTAAAATTTTGACACATAAAGGGAAATCTAGCTTTCTTAAGGTACGTATGCAGTGTTTGAAACAATAAGACATATTTCTTTATTAAACAAACTATAAGAATTATGCGCTGAGGGTAGGAGTACCATGATTCGAAGACCTTGGGGATTTATGTCTTTCTGATACGTGGCACTGATTACTGCAATAATTTTAAAGACAACTTTAAACAGAGAACTTTTAATCCTAGGTAAGGGCTATTGGCGAAGATTTGCTTATCCTCCTTTTGTTTATTGTTAATAATATGACTTCTGATAATAAGAAAGTGATTCTGTTTGAAAGGAAGGAACGAATTAAAAACAAAAACAAAAACCAGGGGGCGCCTGAGTGGCTCAGTAGGTTAAGCATCTGACTCTTGATTTTGGCTTTAGGTCATGATCTCATGGTTCGAGAGATTGAGCCCTGCATCTGGCTCTGTGCTGACAGCGTTGAGCCTGCTTGGGATTCTCTCTCTTCCTCTTTCTCTGCCCCTCCCCCACTTGCTCTCTCAAAAAATAAACATTAAATAAATAAATAAAAATTAAAAATTAAAAAAAACAGAAGGGCAATGATAGGAAATTTGTGAAGACAGAAATGAAGAAGGACAGAAGTGAGGAATGAAAGAGAGAACACATGATGTCAAATTTCAAGTACCCTGATACACGTGAATGAAGCCTTCTCTACAGCCCCTACCACTCTACCTACCTGACTTCATTCATTCCTTTTGGAAGCCTTCTGTCTTCTTGAGTCTGTGCACAGACGTTTTAGCCCTATTAACAACTTCAACATGCTGTATTAATTACCTACCCACTTATCTCCTTCTTGCTAGACTGTAATTTTCCTGAGAGTAAAGGGACAGATTTTTGAAACCACTGGATCCAGGCACTGCCTGGAATAGAATGGATGCTTATATATTGACTCATTCAGAGGAAGCCGTCCAACAAAACACAAACTAATATTTACAATGGTCCAAGAAAATGTCCCAGCCTCTAATACTACATCTCTATGTCACAGAAATTAAAGAAACACATTCCGTAGTAAATGATATCCAAAACAACCATACAGAGAACTTCTGCCAAGAAGTCTGTAGGCTTCAGAAAATCAATGCTCCACAAGATCAACTGATGATTTCAGATACTCAACCCTCTGCTCTGTTTGCAGATTTGGGAATGCAGAGGGCTCCTTCAGCAGGAGGGAGGGTGCTTCCTGAGGGTGTAGCATCCAGCCCCCAGGCACCCTCCCACATCTCCTCCATCTTACTGGGAAGCCCGAGTTGAGTGATAATCAGTAGGTCTGGGGTCATACCTGCATTTTAACTCCTCATGTCCACAAATGAAGTCTCCAAACTTGCCAGACTCCTGGCTCCATTATTTAGTAGCTACATGACCTCAAACTCAACTTCCTCATCCATAAAAGCCCAAAGACTGTGCCCAGGGCATTGTGTGAGTAGTAAATGAAGTGATTCACAGAAAACCCTAGCAGGGCCTGGCACCTAAGAGTTCCATAATTATCAGCTCTTGTTACTGTTACTATTCTTTCTCACAGTGAAGGATTCCACGACCTGCCCGGTTACTTAGAGCTAAGCGTCATCTGAGAGGCCTCCGTGCCCCTCCCACAGTGAATGGCGATGTCTACAATTAGAATTTATGACCGCTCCATTGTTACAAGATACAAATGAAAGGAGTGGGCATAAAATACAGGCCTCCCATTTTCTAGCCTTTGCCCATTTCTTAGCAGTACTGTGATTTTCACCATTTCCTTCTCTTACACTTGAGATTTAAGCCACAGTAATTTGTTCATCTTCTTGAGGATGGGACTTTCAATGGGAATCTACCTTTTGTTAAAAACATAAAACACTCTTCATCTGCCCCCTTCAGGTAAAGATGACATTTAACAACAATTGACAAAGTAACTGCTTTCCAAAAGACACTCACGATTTAGAAATGTACCCATCACTGTGTGATTTTGTTCCTGAAAATGACTTCAATTACCTAAGGAAACTCCTGTCACGCTTTAAAAACTTGAAAACAGAATTTTCACATCTATTTTAAAATCTCTCAAGGAGTTTCAGGGAATTATTAAAGGCATTTGCTGAAAATAAAAATGTAACACTTTGTGATTCATTTACAAGAACTGGCTGATAATCATGGAAGACTTGTAAGCACAATTTTAAGCAAACTCTTTACAAAACTTGTGGATGGGCTGAAAACAAATGGTAAGTACAGTCAGAAATACACCTCTTCTGTGTGAGTCTGTCTTGTCCCAAAGTATCTTTTTTAGAGATGACATGAAAAACAAGTCTCTAATTAACCTGAACTTGAGTCCCAACCTTTAAACTATTATTAAACCAAAATGGTTTTTTTTTTAGTTTTTTTTAACGTTTATTTATTTTTGAGAGACAGAGATAGAGCATGAGTGGGGGAGGGGTAGAGAGCGAGGGAGACACAGAATCTGAAGCAGGTTCCAGGCTCCCAGCTGTCAGCACAGAGGCCAACGAGGGGCTCGAACCTACGAACTGTGAGATCAGGCCCTGAGCAGACGTTGGATGATTGACCGACTGAGCCATCCAGGTGCCCCTCAACCAAGATGTTTTTTAAAGCATGAAGCAATTCAAATTATATTGCTTTCATTAAAAATAGCCTGTTGATAATATTAATAAATATGTATTTATTAACGATGGTATTTTTCTGGAAGCAAAAAATATTTTTGTATCACTGAGAGATAAAACAATTAATTTAAAATATTGTTTATTTATCTCACAGCTTCGTGGGTTCGAGCCCCACATGGGGCTCTGTGATGACAGTGCAGAGCCTATGTGGGATTCTCTCTCTCTCCCTCTCTCTCTGCCCCTCTTCCATTAGTGCTGTCTGTCTCTCTCAAAATAAGTAAATAAACTTAATAAAATAAAATAAAATATTGTTTATTTCACCTTTGCCTTTTAAAAATCTGTTTTGTGTATGTATGTGTGTGTGTGTGTGTGTGTGTGTGTGTGTGTGTTTTACAGTTTACATAATAACACAATAGTACGTGTATACCATTTACAAAGAAATGATTATATACTAGAGACACCTGCCCAAAATATCTGTACTAATCAGGGTGTATAATTTAAAAAGCTAATGCGCCATTACCCTACATCAATTTCTTTTTCAAAGCAGGGCTGGAGAAACACCTGTATCAGCATCACCATAGGGTGTAAGCCCAGAAAACCTGATTTTCAGCATACATAGATGGGATCTGGAATGTGCATTTTTAACAAGCACCCCTGTTTAAGGCAGCTCATAGGCTACATGTTAAAAACATGGCAGTGAAGGAAATAAAAAGCGTTTTGTGGAGCTCATGGTTGCCTGTGAATAAGGCACGTAAGTCGTAACCATATTCAGTGCCCACAATCAGCTGTCTCCTCGTTGATCTTAAGGGAAATAACTTGCAAAGCTGACTTCACTCAGGCGTATAATCCTCTGACCCTCAGTGAAGACATTATTTCCTACAGGATGGCTCTGCAATAATTGCCCCTGTTAAAAGTGTATGTTACCCTGTCAGGGCTTTAAAACTGACCCTGCTTTCTGTAACTTCAGAGGTTTAACACGTGTTAATCACTGCAGGATCATCAAAGGATAAACTCATGGAAAGGTTTCAGTAAGTGTAATTTTATTTTGATTCATCAGAGGGTTCAAGTTTAATAAATTCAAAAAATAAGCAAATAAGTGAGTATGTAAATAAATAAATACTTAAAAACTTAAAAACACTCAAAACAACCAGTACCACCCATAGACCCAAGCAAAGAGCCACTACCCTAAATCTTTCTTTGAAAGGACCTACATCTCTCTCACACACACACACACAAACAAACACACACACACACACACACACACACACACACACAAACACACACACACACACACACACACACAAACACAGACACACACACACACACACACATACACACAGAGGCATGCATGCACGTGCATGACCAGCATCATTCAGGGCCCATAAAATGCTTCTACACATCATTTGCTGTATGTCCTCAAAGTAAAAGGTGATCACATCCAAATATTGTAAAGGTTTGGGCTGTACTGCTAAGAACATTGGAGGTGAGTACTGCTTCCAAAAGCAAGGAGAAAAGGCAAATTAATCAACTCAGCAGATCCCATAAATGCAATATAGCCTTACCTCATGCAGTATTTGTTTTCCAGGACTGCCTGGCATCATTTTCTTGCTTCTCTAATCCACGGCTCTGTAGGTATTCAGTATTTAGCAAATCTTTGCAATGTTTGCACCTGGCAGCAAAAGAACATTTTGCAATATTAAACAATTCATATCACTCAAAGACTGGTGTGTAGATCTAGACAAATCATTCATGAAATCAGATACCAATACTTTATATTGACAACTAGCTGTGCATTGAACACTAGCGTTAACAAATAATTTTATTTATATAAGATATTTTAAGTTAATGTTCCAAAATATTAAATAAAATTTCAGCTTTACTTAAAATCCTATATTCATTAGTTATTGCTTTCTCTTTTCTATTTGAATTCTATTTGAATCTATTTATTATATAATGTAAGCATTTTAGAATAAAAATAGTACTTCATAATAAAATAAATTTAACTTTGAATTTTTCTCTATTTATTTTAATGTACATTCTTGATGAAAATATATTCATGTATTTCATATATTCAATATGTTTTGGATATTTTTAGTAGATTTGCATTTTATTTGTAATCTTTCAGAACACAAATTCTGAGAGAATACTGGTTACAATAACATAGCAATTTTTGCTGAAATGAAGACAAGAAAAATAAATCTAATTAAATAAATACGTAATAAATGATGAATTATGTCTCTTTAATTTTATTACTCATCTCAACATTGCCAGTCCAACATCAAAGAGTCCAGACATGTGCAGTAACAATGAAACCAACTTGTCTTTGATATTTTCCCAACAAAAATCATAACTTTACAGTTTTTGATTTTTCATCATGATAGTATATTTGTCAAGGTAGAGGGATGCAACATAGTTTATTTAACAATGTTTTAGTTTGATTTGCAATTTTTAAATATTTAGGCATATGGGGTGTAGGCGTTCATTTGTACTCTTGCCTTGGACTAATGTCCTCTAACAAATGCTAGAAGCAGGCCTAACAACTACCACAAACAAAAACAAGACAAAACAAAACAGAACAAAGACATAACAGCAAGAAGAAGTTCATGAAGTTGTAGGAGCCACTATCATTTCCTCAGGCTCCTGAGTCAAAGCTACTGATTTTCACCTCCCTTGAGATATGCCACTTATAATCATGCTGTGTCTACTCCTACAACAAAGCAACATTTCCAGATTGCTGGGGCTATTCCAAAGCATGTTGTTTTTCATCGCTGAACCACTTCACTGCCTGGTGGGAAGGATGTTCTCCAGATTTAGAGAACCCACAGAAGAGTCAGCAGTTATTGGCTCTTGAATGTGACCACACACATGAAGATTAGCATGAAGTACAACCTTTTGACCATGATGTCGGAGCTGTGGGAAGACATCACATTCTAGGTGACGCTGAGAAAAAAGGCCACATACGGAAAGGAAAGCAAACACATTGGCTGAATTTCCTGCTCTTAAGTGAGGAACCAAAAGGTGTGCAACATATTTAGCTGCGCCTACAATTACGCAGTCAAGTATTTAGAGTTCTTTCTTTCTACCATTCCTATGTACCGCAAAGAGGCAGTTGGTTATAGTAAGGTGATTCAGCAAACAAACCCTGGCACCTGCCAGACTGCATTCAAATCCTGGCTCCACCAGCAATCAACCTGTGACTTAGGGCCAGTCTATGCCTCTGTGTCTTCTTCTACCAAATGGGTACTAATGGGTGCTTACCCCAAAGGGTGGCTGTGAGAATGACTTAAGTGCCTAGAATAGTACATAGTAAGTGCTGTGTTCATATTATGTAATTAAAAAAAAAATCCTTTATTATGTCCCTATTTATAAGAGTCCAGAAGAGCAATGTTAGGATATTGTGTCTTGAGCTGACTGCTACTACAGGTCTAAGAAAAAAAAAATTGTGACATTTGGATATCACAAGGCTTCTCTTATCCTAGACTTTGGGCTATTTAAATTGCACAATTCATTGGCAAAACACTTTTTTTCCTTTTCCCTTTCCTGTAGCCCACACTCCTTTCTAAACAGGATTTATGACATCAAAGCACACCTAGGAAACTTCAATGAATATCAAAACAAATGGATGGCTAATGACTTAAGATCACTGTGTAGTTCTAGGTGCAGACCTGATGCCCCCACCCCCCCAACCCCAATCAGCTGCCTGCTGATGGGCCTGGAGTCCAGATAATTGGGCGAGAATTTGTCTCTTCTTGCTGAGGAGCAGTGGAGGCTTCTCCCTATAAGCCTCGAGAATTACCTCGCCACCACATATGACAAGTTTATTCACAAAACTCCTCTCCTTCAATCCCTCTCTCCCTTCAACAGTTTTCCAAAGGAGTGTGAAGGTGGAGGGCCAGAGGTAGGTTGCAGGAAGGCCTGGACAAGGAAAGGAGGAAAGAAAAATCACCCGCTAACCTGTGTGTTTACTCTCGCTGTAATTTTTTTTTTCAATGGAAGCCCTAAAACTCTCTCTTGAAATCCAGAGGTTTTTGGCATAAAACTTAAAAAAGTCTGATGTAAGAGGTGAAAACGCTGTTTTTCAATCAGGCTCAAATTTCTGAAGTAATGATCTTTTTGCATGTTTTCGGGAAGGATGTTGGTAATACGGTTACAAAATTTTTAGCAGACACATAAAATGGCCCTTCTATCGTCTTCAAGCTCCCTCATGCATTTCTACAGATGATTTACAGATTTACTGGATTCAAGAAATCTTTATATCAGGCACCTTAAAACGTTTTAGATGAGGTATGTTTGTTTTCTGGTGCTTTCTTAACAAGTTTGTAAGCTAGGCAAGGATCATGTCTTTTAAATCAAGATCATGCAGTTCTTGGCACAGGATTTTGCATGCAGGTGTCCCATAAATATTTACTGTTGATTATTAAAAAAGAAAACAATGAAAAAAATCGTTTGAATTTTGTGGGGTTTTGGGGAGAGACAGGAGGAAGGGATCCAGAAAACAGTAATTCTTACAAATTAATCACCATTTTCCATTCCTTAAAAACATAAGCACCAAAACTCAAACACCAATACTGGGTCTAAAGATATGTCAATACCTTTTTTAAAGGTGGTTAAAATAAAAAAAAAAATAATAACAACATCAAGAATATTGTAAAAATAATGAGGTTGATTCTCTACACACATTAACACATTCTTGGGAGGAGAGGGGAGAAAGCATGCTTTCTTTACACCCCCTTTCCCATTCTCTTTGTTTGTGGCAGCCTCTAGTCATCTAAAAAGCACTTTGCTTAAGCCCACTGGTAGTAACTTTGTACAGGCACGCATTATGCAGGGTACGGACTAAGTCCTCTTGGCCAGGAAACCCCCTAATACAGTGACTTCCGGGAGGGGCAGTTTATTTGTCTCTCATATCAGTCCAGCTGAGAAGGCCACATCCAGGGGATCAGCAAACACAACCTCAGGTCACATCTAGCCTGCTGAATGTTTCTGTTTCTGAAGGAAGAACGGTTTTTACATATGGCTGAAAAAATGTCAAAGGAAGCACATTGGGTGGCACAGGAAAATCCCATAAAATTGAATCTTCAGTGTGCATTAAATAGTTTCACTGAGACACAGCAACGTTCATTCATTGACTCATTCATAGTTAAGCATTATCTATGGTGGTTTTCACACTGTAATTGGCAGAGTTGAACACAGAATTTATGACCCACAAAACCTAAAATATTTACTGTCCAGCCCTTTCCAGAAAAAGTTAGCTGAGCCCAGGCCCAGAAGCTCTCACCCATGTGGTCCATGCAAGGTCCCAGATTGCTTTCATCTTGTGGCTCTGCTGTTCTTTGAGTTGTTATCTGATTAGTAGGTGTGGACCACGGCCACATCCGTGTTCTAGCCCTTGGTAACTGGGAAGAGTTAAAGAGGAGGGCAAGCAATTTCTTTTTAAGCATGTTAAGCAAAAGTTGAACACATCACTTTTGCTCACATGTATTCCTTTGGTGAACTTATTCAAATATCCTACACATAGGTGAAAACAGGAGGATGAAAATGAAAGCAGAAAAAATGGATGGGGCCAGTCAAAAGCTTGAAACAGCATGAGGTACATATAGTAATTAAATCTTAAAACTGAATTAAATCTTAAAACTTAAGTACCTGAAGTCCATTAGTTCCAAATATAGAGTCATACTAACTTGTGATCAAAAGTCTTTGCTAAATTTATTAAAATGGCCACTTTTTGATGTGCGAGCAAATTGATTTTCAAGATACAATAATCTCCTGGGAGAAATTCTTGTATTTCAATGTACACTTCGAGGATAAAATGTTCTCCAGATTCTCCTTATGACCCCAGTCTATAGTGTATTTTCATGTGTGTAATGGAATAGAGACTCTGTGATTGTCGGTGGCTACTGAGAATATTTTGGAATCAAGGGAAAAGATGAGGTATTAGTGTCCCAGGGTTACTTCAGGTCCTGTCTCAAGCTCTATGAAGTAGAACAAAAAACAGCAATCCACCTGGATCTCAATGCTACTGACTGTTTACCATTTGCATTTCTGTACTTTTATGTAGCTAATGTTTTGTAGAAATGAGGGCAAGAAGATATTTGCATTTTTGTCCAGAGTGAATTTGACTCATATGCAATCAGATTGAAGGTTCTCATCTTAACAGGTTGCTTTGCGGGGAGGAGGGGGGGGGCGGTGGGGAAGGGGGAGGAATCACATTTCACAAAAAGTTGAGCAAGAAAAAAGATGCATTTTACTTTCACAAATCACGGATAGCAGGGACTCATCACTTTTACAAATAACCTTATATTGCTCATGGTCGGTTATCGTTTGGTTCTGTGATGCATTTGAAAAGCTCTGTGCAGCCGTACTCTACCCTGGAGAATATGGCTGCCTGAAACTGCTCTCTTCCTTCTGAGCAGGACCGCGACAAAATAAACGGCAAGTTCGTCCTAGAACAGTATTGAATTAGCCTTCTAAATTAGAACCATAACCAGGCCATGCATATTACTATTTCGATACTTGACATGCTCTGAAATTAGAAACAGAATAATTTTGGAAGTCTTTGGCGTGCAGGATGCTTTTAAATTTTTGAAGATTAAATTTATTATAGTCTATTGGGTTTTGCAACATCTCTTAAAGCCTTCTTAGACCAACCTACATGTGGAAAGGAATACGCCATATATACGAGAAAAGTAATTTCAAATCAATGAGGGGAAACTCTTTAATAGACACCATAGGAATAACTGACTATTCAACTGAAGAAAAAAAAGCCAAATTACAGCTCTATCTCACAACATATACAGATTAATTCCAGAAGGACTAAAGAGCCAAGTGAAAACAATTTTTTAAAGTATTAGAAGAAAATATTTTAAAAGCCTTTGTAAGGAAGACACAAAACCCAGAATTCAAAAAGGAAAATGCAGACCTATTGACCTATATTCACATTTAAACCTTCTGTGAGGCAAAACCAAAAAGGCAAAAGGTGGATGTCAGGCCAGATGACACTTGCAATATATAAAGCATATATATCATGGAAAAATCATTTATAAAGACTTTATAAAAGCGACAAGGCATCTAATAAAGATATAAGCAAGTTTCTTCAATGAAGAAACCCAACTGGCTTATAAACAAATGAAAAGGTTTTCAAACAAGAAGACATTATTTTACCCATCATACTGGCAAACATTATGAAGTCCAAACATATGAAACATATGCTGTGTTAGCATGTCAGGAAATGGAGACTTTGTGGAGGTACAGGTTGGAGGGAAATTTGGAAATATTTATCAAAATTTTAAAATCATGATTCCTTCAACCCAGTAATTCTATGTCTGTGTAGCGATTCCTAGAAAAATGTTTACACGTGTGCAGAAATAATCATAAACAAGGGTGTGTAATGCTTATAATAGTGAACATTGAAAAGGCAGAAATGATGATGAGGAATGGCTAAATAGATTATGGAGCATCATGTAACTGTTAAAACTATGGATTTGTATTTATAGGTACTCACATGAAAATTCTCTATGAAATTGAATGAGAAAGCAAGTTTTAGTTTAGTTCTGTGTGTCTCTGTATGTGTACCCTTCTGTAAGGTATGGTCTCATTTCTTTCAGAAGGTCATAAAACAAAACTATTATGTTTTGTTTGTATTCATGGATGTGAACGCAGAGAAAACCATCGAGAGGATACACATCAAACCAGTGGTGGCCACCTCTCGGTGGTTGAGTCTCAGGAACGTGACTGGGTGGAGTTAGCAGAAGAGGGACTTGCACTTGGACTCTGTTCCTTGCTTGAGAATGAATTTATGGAGAAGACCCCCTCTCTGACAGAACTTATCCTGCATTATTAATGCGATCAAAGTCAAATTATAAACAAAGTGAAAATGCCTTGAGGAATTTGGAGGGCTCCTATTCGACTGGTTTGCCCACGATGTTTCTGCAGCTGTGTCTTTCTCCGCTTGTTATGTTGTTCCACTTACGCACTTCAACATGTATCTCCACGACTCATGCTGGCCAAGTGTGAGGTTGAACCTGCTCTTTGTCCATAAATTTACTATTTAATAACATTTGGATGGAAAGTGACAAAATTTCCCTGGCTTTGTAATTTATTTCATTGCCTATAAGTAATAACCAGAAAAGAGAGTTTAAAAGCAACCCTTATTTTCAAAAACTTTGACCAATATTTGTTGTGAAACATCAGGCCCCTTGGTAAAATATCAAAATGCTTAAAATGAAAGCTTCTTTTTTTCTTGTAAGAAAGGAAAATTATTTATATTTATAACTACACTCCAGGTCTAACAGAACGAATTAAGATTTCTGCCAAATGTTGTACTTGACATTTTTGTAGCTTTAGCAATTGCAATACGTTACTTTCACATTTAAGAAATATCTTAATAATAGTATATGGCAAATTTATGGAAAAATTGACATCTTCATTTTATACTTTAGTAAATTCGGACTAAGCCAACATCAAATTAACCAGAATTCAGACTCGATTTTGAGAATTTGGACTCAACTTTTCTGACTTCTGGCCTAAACTGTTTTTCTCTTTTCCCTGCATATGGCTATCTCCCACAAACTATATACTCTCTAAAGCTTCTGATGGTGCTTTCTAAAATTGCAAGGTTTAGTTCTGAGGATTATGATATAGCATTTCATATACTGATTTTAGAGTACAGCATTAGAAGCTAAGTAAAATTCACCTTTGGAAAAGGTGGAATTAAAGATAATGATAACTGTATTTGAACTGTGGGTTAAAATAAAGAAGAAACTTCACTCTTGCATAGAGAATGAAACTTGCAAAAATAAAATTTTGGTCTGTCGCAAAATACATGCTTATTTGTACATTACAGAAGGATTCTCCACACTATTTCATTTTAAAACCTACCCTCCATTGTGGGTTTTGTTTTTTCATTTTAAAATGGATTCTAATTACTATATTCTAAAGTAATTCTGCATTACTTTTTCAGTGACTTAAGTCTAAGGTGTATATTATTCCTATACCAAATTAAAAATTTTTTGCAACATTTTTTGCTGTATATTTTATATCAGACTTTAAGAAACCACATCTCACATGTAAATTGATCTTAAGTCAAAGTCCTCTAAATGCATTTTTAAGTTGTGTAAATGCCGTTAAGACTAAAGCAACAAAAGTAGTATCTTATACTAAAGTATCCTGATCCATGAGTCCATGAGTCAGTATGGTACTATGAAATTGCAAGCGACTACATACTGCCCGTTGCTTTACCGAGAGCAGCTGACCAAAATATATGTCAGAGGGGCGTTTTACAGCTGATTTCCTGATAATGTCTGGTGACCACATTATAGAGAGTGTTATAGAGAGGACAGGGGAAAACCGGGCTATTTCCTCTTGTGAATTATCAAATACCAGTTGTTGTGAAACTTACTCGCTGTAAGTCTGTGGCTGAAATGTTCTGATGTTTCCCTCACTTTAAATTCCCACAGCGAGGTCCGTAGACCTCTGTGTCTATTGAACTCACACTGCAACAAGTCAAGTGCAGCGCCAATGATGAAATGAGAATGCCCAACCGCAAATGATACAATAAAAGAAACCACGGGACATTGGAAAATGTGATCAAATGATAATATTTATCTACCTAATGCGCAAAAACTTAAAAGTTCGTCCTTCTATGCTTTAGATTGTGCCACCGCCCGTTTGCCGTCGCATAGTTTGGGAGATAACATAGAGGAAAATTCGAAGGTGTGATTAGTCTTGGCAATAATAGCTTTAACATATATTTTAACCACTTCCAGGCCACATAAATGGAAGATGCTTAGGTGGGCCACTGCCCCAGAGCTGGCCAGCCACCACGAAGGAGAAAAGAACAAATGATGCCATAACTTTCAGGTTTGGAAAAATCTACTTTCGCTCTTATAAAAAGATGAAGGTGTCGCTGCTGCCTCAAGGCCGGCGGCGAGAAGGCGGACGGCTTCGTGCTAGGCGCCTTGCGGATCTTCAAGGCTGCCAGAAGCTCCAAGCTTCCAGTTGCACCTAAACCACAGCTTTTGTTACTCTCCTATTTGGGGTGATGGTGGGAAGGGAACCATCATCAATAAAGGAATCTGAGAGGCATTCTCTCCCCTTGCACTGTGTCCCAGCTCGGGATTCTCCCAAGTGCCATCCCCCTTCCTCCATGCAGATGCCTGGCCCTGGGCTCGCCTTCTCTTCCATACCTGGGTCACAGTGGGTTGGGCACCTGGGCTCGCTCGCCCCGGCCATGCCTCCCTCCACCCCTACGTCCCGTGGCGAGCGCAGCCTCTCCAGCCCTGGCCTCGGACGGTGAATGTGTGTCTGGCTTTGAAACAGCGCGGACCTCAGAAGCCCAGTGATAGCAGAAAAGAAGCTCCCGGGGCGCCAAGCACCTTCTGCAATACGCTCACGCGTTGTAGACACAAACCCGTGCTCTAACTGTACTCCAGCTAATCGCGAAGAAAATTAAGGGCGCGTCGTAAAGCTCTCTCCCGCCTAGCCACGCGTGGCTAAATTTCCAGCTCTCGGGCCAGCTAACACGCGGGATTTGCACCGCAGCGTCTCGGCTTCCAGAGCCCAAGCCCGACGCTACTTGCGGCTTCTCCGATTTCTCCCCTAAGTGCGAAGGAAATAGCCCCTTTTGCTCAGCGCCTGCGGGGCCGGCGGATCTGAGAGCGGGGCCCCGCTGGGGAAGACGCGGCGGGCCGGGGACTCCCCGGCGGCGCCTGCAGCGGCGGCTCCTCTGCGAGGGTTAACTGCAGTGCCCGCTGCCGGGAGGGTGCTGAGGCTTCCTCTCGCCGGCCCGGGAACGTGGATACCGCGCCTGCAGGATGTTCGCCGGCTGGGCCCGGCAGTCAAGAAACATGAGAAGGCCTCGGTATTCCTGTTCCCGGGCCGCGCGCGCCCGTCTGAGTAAATAAAGCCGAGACGACCGCGGTGGCGGCGGTGAGCGCGCTGGAGCCCGCGCGGAGAACATGAGGCGGGGATGGGAGTGCGCCTAGCCTCGACGCGGGAGAGCCAGCCGCCCTGCCGCCGGCCGCCGGCCCCACCGCCACAGGTACAGCCCGCGGGTCCCGGCGTCCCAGCTCAGGGCCTCGGGACGGGAGGCTCGCTCTGGCCCCGGCCCCGGAGCTACTCCTTCCCTCTGCCCCGGGAGCCTCCGCTGTCCCCGCCCTTCCCCCACTTCCCTCCGAGGTCCAGTGGGCACGCGCCCGGGTGGTGGCCAAGGCTGGCCAGAGGGTCCGCGAGGCGCCTGGGCGCCCACCTGATTGCGCCTCCTTGGCTTTAAAATTGCTCGCGGGCGTTGGGCGGGGTAGTTCCGCGGGGAAGGAGCTCCCCAAGCAACAGTTTGGAGTGAGTCAGGGTGAGGGTAAGTGGGGAGCACTGCAGCGGAGAAGAGGTGCTGAGGACCGTGGTGGGGCGCCGGGTGAGGTCCAGGTACCGCGCTTCACATGCCCTCCCCCACCCCGCAACCCCTCGAGTCAGGACCCAGTTCTCGGACCTTCGCAGCCCCCGGCCATCTCGCTTGCTGCCTGCAGACCCGGACCGCGCCGGGTGTCTGTGGTTGCGATGTCTATGTGGGCTTGGGACAGCGCGGAAGCGTCCGGTAGGGCAAACCTCGAAGCGGAGTCGCTAGGAAAAACTAGCCGTTGAATATAGGAGGACAGGACTGTGGTGGGGAAACACTGTGGGACTGGAAAAGGGCGTGTTTTACAAATAGCGCAGCGTGAACGCAAAGCACTAAGCACACCGATTTAAAAAAAAAAAAAAAAAAAAAAAAGGCTAGTCCTGACCTTAGAACAGAGGCTGCGAGCACGGAAATTTGCTTTGACACTTTTCGCCGAGGCTGCGTGCACACTCCAGACACGTACCTGTCTGCGTGGGAGGACTCAGCCTTGTGGTACACGGGGCAGCCAGCAGAAGTCTGACTTCACCTCTCCACGAACACTGACGGTAGCCGTCGCTTAGCCTTTGTGGTCACGGCCCTAAATGTCGCGCGTGGCTGCTCCGGTGATGGCTGGAGGGCGGGGCAGGGGGCGTTGGCAAGTGTGGGAGCTCGACATGGCTGATGATCTGTGTGTGTGTTAGGGGTAGCAGCCCCCGCTGCGGCGGGGCGGGGTGAGGGGGCTCTGGCAGTTGTGCCCAGGCTACTGGGAAGAAACAGGAGCTACCCCGAAGCGCGAGGGCGGGGTGATGGGGGCGATAACGCCACTGCTAAGCGGCGGCGCAGACTTGAACCTGAGGCCTGCGCTCTTCGGCAGGAGGCTCCCGGCCGCCGCGACCTGGGAGGTGAGCTGAAAGCTTTTTCAATGACGGCAGCCGCAGGCTTGGTGGTGCGCGGACCGCGACGCCTCCTTCCGCTCCTAACATCTATGCAACCTCTGAAATGGTTCCCCGAGACCCCAGAAAGGGGCGGGTGAGTCAGGGCTTCGAGTTCGAGGCTCACACCCACGCTGCGTAAGAGGACAGCACTGACAGCGGGTTCTGGGAGGCCCGGGACTCCGGCGCCTTTGACCAGCCGGGACCTTGCGCGTCCTGCAGCGGGCAGGGGGGTGGTAGGAAGACTTGGGGGGAGGGAGACTATGTGGTACATTTGTCCCTGGTGCCACTTAACTTTGTAGCTTAGAAGTCAGCTCACTTTCCCTGCCCTTACCTCCACCCCCCAGGGACCTGAGCCGGAATAAGAATTTCGGGGTTTCAGCCAAACCATCCAGGATCTAGAAAACATGAAAATCCCCGGAATCCCGGTGTGGCCTGGGACTCATTAACCGGGGCTTGCAGATACAGTTGTTCATATTACCCAAAAATTTCCCTTCCTTCCAACCCCTCCTTCCAACCCGAGAGCTCCGAGATGCTTTAGACTTCCGTTGTGGCTGAAGAACGCCCCCCCCCTCCCACTCCGCCGCGCCTATTCCGCTCCGCTAACCCGAGTGCACTTCTTCCAGATTAAAACCGAGAAAAGAACTCCTTTAGGAATTACTTCCCTTTTCCTACGCGGGTAAATTATCCCCGGTTGAGGTTCCTTGGAACGATCGCCGGGGCTAGGAAGAGGGTAGAGACCAGGAGCGTGCGGGGGATTGGTGCGAAGGGAGGAGCGGTGTAGCCAGGTGGGGAGAGGCAAGGGTTCCCTTGTCCAGGTGTGGCGCCGCCGCTCCTCCTCTCGGCTCCCCAGGCCAGAGCCTCCGCGGAGTCCGGGGCTCGGGACGCGTAGGGAGGTGAGCACTGAGCGAGTAACGTGATGCATCTTCTCCTAGAACCCGAGCCCTGCGGAGCTCCCGGCGGCCAGGCCTCAAGGCGCAGCGGCCGCGCGGCGCGCCTCTGCCTGCCGGCACCATGAACACCATCGTCTTCAACAAGCTCAGCGGCGCCGTGCTTTTTGAGGACCGCGGTGCTCCCGAACGGGAAAGGGGCAGCCGGCCCTATGGTGGTGTCCTAGACAGTCCCCACGCCCGCCCCGAGGTGGGCATTCCGGACGGCCCGCCCCTCAAGGACAACCTCGGCCTGAGACACCGCAGGACTGGGTATGCGCACCCTGCCGGGACCCCTGCCCGCCTGCAGCCTGGAGGGGTGGGAGTGGCAGCCGCAGCCCGGGGGTCAGGGGCCCGGAGCTCCCGGGAGGGCAGGTCTCCGCCCCTGGTCTCGCGGATTGTCCTTTTAAGGCATTAGTTTCTCAAAATATAGGGGAATCGGTTCATCAAGATAGCTCAAAAGGCTTGTTGGAAACGGTGCCTCAGTTCTCCCATACCTGGACCTCGGGGTAGGGGGCTCCCTGCCCCTCTGCGGACCGCGGGTGCAGATGAGCGGATGAGAGCGAGGCAGAAAGGACTGAGCGGGACGCCCAGGAACAGGGCAGGGGCAAGCAATCGGGGCTTCCCAGGTCAGGCCAGCCCCGTGGGCTTCCCCTCTCATGTCACGACAGGGCCTCGCCACGGCCTCGAAGCTCGAGGTGCCTCGGCCAAGGTGTTGGCAAGGTCGGCTCTCCGCAGGACGCCCGGGACGCGCGCGCGGCTCGGCGGGGCCCGCTGCGAGCCCGGAGGAGGAGGCCGCGGGCCTGCCGGACCGAGTTTCGGTTTAGCCGGGTGAGGGGCTGCCGGGGAGCGTAGAGCTCGCGGGTGGGCCCGCAGCGCCTGCTGCGGAGGCGTCGCGACTGCTCCCGGAGCGCCCCGCGGGGGGAG
This sequence comes from Panthera uncia, assembly GCF_023721935.1. NCBI lineage: Eukaryota > Metazoa > Chordata > Mammalia > Carnivora > Felidae > Panthera > Panthera uncia. The sequence continues at coordinate 24,738,889 of NC_064809.1, read as the reverse complement.
GGGGAGCCGTCCTGGGCGTCTCCACCTGAAAGATTATATCAGCTGCTTGTTCTGCGGCGTTGTTGGTTAGTAAAATAGAGATTAGGTTTCGTCAAAATGTTACTACCAGTCCTTTCGGATGGAGTTGCATTTCAAAGTGTTTAAAGAGGCGAAAGTCCTGGAGGCTAAGGCGCAGGCGCGCGAGCCTCCCTGAGTAGCCGGCCGCGCGCGAGCGGCCGCGCGGCGACACCTCCCGGAGCCGCGGGGGAGCGCAGCGCCGGGCACCCGGCTCCGGGCTGCTCTGGCCTCTTCCTCCTTTGAATGTGCTTTTCCTCAGGGTTTTCTTTCTTTTTTTTTCTTTTTCCTTAACTTTACCCAATGAGACGGAGTGCTCCATGCTTTTTAACCCTACCTTAAGTCGGAAAAAGGCCCCTAGAGTGTTTTTTAGGTTCAGCCTCTATCCTCTACAAACAACTTGGTTGGAAAGTTCCCCCTGTTTCCAGAGGACCAAAGGAAGTAGAGAGCGAGAAGAGAAGCGGGGCGGGGGGGAGGGGGACGGCCGTCATTCCTTGCTTTATTCCCGACGTCCAGTGGGCAACCTTTACTTTGACCGCGGGCGACTGGAAGCCCCGAGCGCCTGGAAGCCAGGCGTGAGTTCCCCAAAAGAACGTTCGAGAGCTGGCAGCAGCCTGACCTAACCCGCGAGGCCACAGCCTCTCAAGGGCGCGGTGCAGGGGGGCGAGGGGTCGCCAGTCCGATGACTTAGCCTTCGTCACCTAAACCTCTAACCCCTGGGTGCTGGCTTCAAGATATCCCCTCTTCCAAGATAAACTTAGTATCCCTCACTGCCACCTGACCCCCTGCGACGGCCAGGCCATTTCAAAGAGAGGTGCCCAAGGGAAGGATTTTCGCGCCCAGAAGCCCTGTGGCTCCCGCCCCGGCCTCGCCTCAGCCTGGAGGCGCCTGGCGGGCACCTACCTCCCAGCCGGATGCCCCGGGGTGCGGGACGCGGGGTCGGCAGCCGTTCCCGGTGGGCGCGTGGCCGCGGGCGCGAAGGTGTCCAGACGCGGGGGACCCCGGTGGGGGGAGGGGCGCTGCAGCCGGGCGGCGCGGCTCACCCGGGCTTCCTCTCCCGGTGTCCAGGGCCAGGCAGAATGGCGGGAAGGTGAGGCACAAGCGGCAGGCTCTGCAGGACATGGCGCGGCCCCTCAAGCAGTGGCTTTACAAGCACCGTGACAACCCGTACCCCACCAAGACCGAGAAGATCCTCCTGGCGCTGGGCTCGCAGATGACGCTAGTGCAGGTAACCGCGGCCGAGGCGCGGGCGCGCGTCGACTTTGCGCGGATCTGCACGTGGCGCGCCTCCCGCCGCGCAGGGATCAGGCCCCTGGAGGCCCGTCCAGGTGCTCAGGCTCCTGCCTCCGAGAATGCTGAGGGCTTGGCACGGGGGCAGAGTTGTGTTGTAGGAAGTTTCTGGGTTTCCTCTCAAGCTTAGCTACCAATTCAGTGCGCATGCCCCGTTCAGGCGGGACTGCTCGGTGTTTTGTTAGGGAGGGCGGTGAAAAGTCAGCTGCGAGTTATGAGAAGGTGCCTGGGAATCTGGACCGGTGTGCGGCACCCAGATGGCTACAGATGGGACTATCTGCAGTGATTTTCAAACCTGAGTGTGCGTTGGAATCCCTCGGAGGGCTTGCTCAAACTCACATTGCTGGGCCCCACACCAGAGTTTTTGATTCAGTAGTAGGTCTGGGGTGGGGTGGATGATTTGCATTTCTAACAAGTTCTCTGGACGATGCCGAAGCTGCTGGCCCTGGATGATGCTTTGAGAGCCATGCAGAAAGGCATTCCACATTAGGGCCCCATATGAAAGGTCAAGTACAGGATAACTTTAAAAATTGCCTTTACTGACAGAGCTAGGAGATGGAGTGGAAGGGCAAGAAGTGGGCTTTGAATTTTTTTTTTTTTTTTTTTTAAATATGAGACATCCCAAGTGTTAGATAGAAGCCACAAATTTTGCTTCTGGAATCTTCCCACTGTGGTTAGGAAGAGACCAATTTCAAGTAGTTGGTTTACTTTGTCAAGAGTAGAGAAAGGGTACAAGTTTGTTTCTTCTCCAACCAACAACACTCCAACCAACAACATTTGACTAAATTTTTCCCTACAGAGTCTTGATATTCACAGAAACATGGCGAGGAAGAGCAGTTATCAGCATTTTACAGATGATGTGACCAAGGCACTGTGGAAGTTAAGTGTTAGTAAGGGGTAGAGGTGGGCCTGGAAATAATGCAATTCCAGATCAAATGCTTTTTCCAACACACCACAGTCTTCTTTAATAAATTTGGTGGCATGAACTTTTATGCATGCAAACAGAGCAAATTTATTCAGAAATAGGAGGAGCTAAATGAGCTAAGAAGTTTCATATATTATAGTAGTACTACATGACTGCATCTGTGAAGTTTTGGTTATTTCATTAAATTTATAGTGAGGGAGACCCCAAATAAAGACAATATTTAACTACTAGATAAAATAAAACTTGCTTTCCAGAGTATTTAAAATTGTCATTTTAGGAATTGCTGGAAAGTTTGACAAAGCATGAAAGTTGACTTGTATTCAAGCTTATTAAAACTATAATATGCATTTGTCTGCTTATATTCAGAATACAATTTTAGGGGAAAACATCTGTTTTGCTTCATGTTAACAGGCAATAGTATTAATAGTGATTTGCTGCAGCACTGGAGGGGAAAATTTATTTAGTGTTCTTGGCTTAATATCTGTTTAACATAAAACTATGAATTTTCAGTGATTCCAGTCAGAAAAACTTGACTTGTGAAAATAAATGCATATGTTCAAATTTCAGTTTAAACAGGTATGCTATTTATTTTGAAAATACACCAGTTTATAGAGCTATTTGAATGTTTCACAATGATGTCAGCAATAAAGCATTAGATTAATTTGGTTTATCATACAGTTCCATATTTAATGCTTGCATTCTTTCATACAGAAAGCAAAAAAAAATGACATAGCTAGAGCATCTTTTTTGAGAGAGAAAGAGAAGGGAAAGCATGAGTGGGTGAGGCATAGAGGGGAGAGAGAGAGAGAGAGAGAGAGAGAGAGAGAGAGAGAGAGAATCTTAAGCAGGCTCCATGCTTAGCATTGAGCCTATCTCAGGGCTCGGTCTCACGACCAGGAGTTTAAGACCTGAGCTGAAATCAAGATCAGACACTTAACTGACTGAGCCACCCAACACCCCAGGACATTTTTTTTTTAATTTTTAAGTTTATTTATTTATTTTGAGAGAGAGAGAATCCCAAATAGGCTCCTCACAATGAGGTAAGAGCCCGACGTAGGGCTCGAACCCATGAAAGGGAAGACCATGATCTGAGCCAAAATCAAGAGTCCGAGGCTTAACCGACTGAGCCACCCAGCTGACCCACACTAGAACATTTTTTAATTATGAAAACTAATATTGTCATTAGCAGAGACGTTTAAATTTTTGTGTACAGTGGCTTTGTTGAGATGCAGTCCACATAGTTGTAATTTTAATACAGAATCAAATTATTTTCTACCTCTAATGATAGTTTGAACACAAATAATTATTCTTTTTGTATTAAAGATCTTGGTAACCCTGTTACAGTCTTCTAATTAACGTGAAGTTTTCATTCATGTAGTGAAAACTTGTCATTACATTTTCTTTCTCTTACACTAAATCTCAGAAAATAAAAGTGCACTAAATTATTTAATTTTTAAATGGGGCAAAGATAATTGTTTATAATAATAAGTCATCCCTGCCTAACGATTTCCAAATTTTTATAGGAAATGAAGTTGGTTTCTGGAACTGTGTAGTGATAAATGGAAGAAATCAAAATGTATAGAATAGCCAAGGGATGTTAAATGTAGTAATCCAATTTGGGTCTAGTTATTTTCAATTAGGCATAATAGGATATCTACATAAGAATATACATATATATACATACGTAAATATATATATATACATATATATATATGTACACACACATATATATCTATCTACACCTGACCCTTGAACAACACAAGTGTTAGGGTGCCAACCCTCCCCACAAGTAAAAAATCCACATATTTTTGACTCCCCAAAAACTTAACTACTAGTAGCCTACTGTTGACTGTAAGCCTTACCAATAACATGAATAGTCGATCAACACATATTTTGTATGTTATACGTATTCTGTAGTGTATTCTTACAATAAAGTAAGCTAGAGAAATGAAAATGTTATTAAGAAAATTGTAAGGAAGAGAAAATACATTTACAGTATTGTATTTTGTTGAAAAACTGTATAAGTGGTCCCATGCAGTTCAAACTTGTGTTGTTCAAGAGTCAACTGTACTTATGTTGATATATGTGGGACAGTTTGTGAAAGTCAAACATACATTAAGCATCCAAGCAAATTCTGACTCTATGGGAAACCAAATAAATTATGTAAATACTTTACACTTCTGGAGGAAAAAATATAAACCTGTGAGCTGAATAAAGCTTTTGATCCCTGCAAATTAGACCCCAGTGAATAAATTTCTCCTGTGGAGTCAGGCTTCTTGAGTAGAGCAATCATGTCTTTTTCATGTCTTTCAATACCCCCGTATCACCCCAGCACTGTACTTTCCATAAACTGTTCGTACATGTTTGTAGAGTGAAGAGGTCTAATTGGGGAATACCATTATAATCACCATGTGGTTTTCCAAAACACCATTCTGAACCTTGGTTAATGTCTTGAAATCTGACAAAGATATTCTAGTTTTAAAATACATTCCATTGAACACACATTATCTTTAATGCTATATGATGGTTTATAGACCAGCAAGAATAAAACTCATTTTATTATTTTCAGTATATCTGGAAATATGTCGTATTTTCGTGTCGGTGGACAAATATGGAGTGTTCCCCTTATTTCTGGTTCCAAACTCCTTTTCGTTGTTTATTGCAGTACCTCCTATCTGTTTCTCATGACTGATGTTAATAAGTGGCTAACATAACTTTTATTCCTTAATTACGAGAGTATCCTATTTCAAGAATGTCTTTTACACTTAACATTTTCCTTTTGGCTGTGTGTCAAATTGTTAAACTTCTCATGAAATGTAGTTTTGCCTTGTTTTGTTGCTCTTAAATTGATAAGGAAGGGCATAAAACCTAGTCAGCAGTCTCCACTAGACCTAGAAGCAAGAAACTGAAACTTTAGTGGAAGAAATATCTTCAGGACCACAAAAGGTACTTTTTCTGACAGATAGAAGTTCTAAGGACATTAATCCATGGCTATATTTTATATAGCCCTGAAAAACGAAGCAGAAAGAGCTATTTATTGTTAATCTGGCATCTTCCTAACGAGATATAAACATTTTCATAAAATTGACAGGTAATGACGTGTGTGTGTGTACTTTAATCAACCAAAATATTCCATTGTGCTTAATTTCTATGGCTGCCCACTGTTTCAACATTATAAAAAATATACTCTGTAGTGCCTAAATGTAAACAGCTTTATTGTGGAATAACACAAAATGGTATGCAGTTGGTGTTTTGTATTATCATAGGATATAGAGCTTACTACAGAATAATTGCCTTGGAAGAAGTTTTTCAGAGAAGGGCAGATGGGGGCTATATTTGATTTCAAAGTTTCCCATTGTTCATGTGTATATATTTTTAAATATGTGTATATATATATACATACATATATATGTATGTATATATATATACACATATTTATTTATTTATTTATTTATTTGTTTGTTTGTTTATAAGAGTGAAATGTCTTCTTGGGATGCCTTCTTTCATGATCACAATACAGAGTGCAATGCATGTAGAGTTAGTTTGAGATTCCATTTAATGACTGAATGTTAATGCTTCCTCTTCTTATAGAAGTTTCACATTCCTATGATAATGTCCATGTGCCATTGGTTAAAATTGCTACTTTCTAAGATTTTGCCCCTTCTGTTGACATAGCGCCTTTTTTGCTAGCTGAGTGCTTCTGTTGAGATATATATGTAGTTATCAACTGCAAGGATTATGGCAACTGTTAAATATTCAACAGAATCTCAGATTGCTCTTTCTACATTATTCCAAGTGTTACACTACATGGTGTGGAAATGAGGTTTTCAATGTTTCCGTTGAGTAACTCAGAATAAGTTTGTTAATTCTATATATTCAAAGGTGGACATATGCCATCTTATCCCTTTGGGCTTGCTACAGTGATTGCTCTGTCAATACGATCAATGTAAACACCTCTGTTAGAGTAGGGATGAAAACTACTTAGTTTTCCCTTCCAACTTCTAGATATTTGGTTCTCCAAGCTTTCACTATAAAATGCAGTGTTTTTAAAGCTCTGAGTTTCATATCAAAATGCTGTTGCAGAACCTATCCATGTTACCATGGAGGCCTATATCATGTAAAATAGAAGTTAATGAGATTTGCAAGGAATCCATAGTAAGTTAAAGGTAGAAAATCTGAAACTGGTATTTTTACCTTCTGTGAAACAGATGGAATTTACATTAATTCATCAGGAAAAAAAAATTGCAAAACAGCATTTATGCAAATTTCTTAACCAACTGTTTGTTTGCTGTTTGCATGGCTTAATGCAAGCAGATATTAAGCACCTTGAACTATATCCCGTCCTTAATTGTACTGTAAATTTCTGGCAATAAAATACTGGCAGAGTAAATATATTAGCATTTTTTTTGCCAGTCAAAGTTATGAAATCAGGTCAGAGACAGCCCATGTTAGGTATCAGCAAACCTTTCTGGGAAATCTTCTAATATGTAATTAGTATATTATGGTAAGAGCTGAGTATATAGAGCACAAAAAAGGGATATGATCCGTGTATATGAAAATGTAATCCCACCATGACATTTAAAGGTCCCCATTTTGGGGCACCTGGGTGGTGCAGTCATTTGATCTTCCGACTTCTGCTAGGGTCATGATCTCACAATTCATGAGTTTGAGCCCTGCATCAGGCTCTGTGCTGACAGCTCAGAGCCTAGAGCCTGCTTCAGATTCTGTGTGTGTGTGTCTCTCTCTCTCTCTGCCCCTCCCCTACTCACACTCTATCTTTCTCTCTCTCTCAAAAATAAATAGTTTTTAAAAATTAAAATAAAAAATAAAGGTCCCCATTTTTGTATGTTAGAATTATAGTGTGTTCATGTTTTTGAAATTAGAAGGCCATTGCATTTTAATAAAAATATGGAGACTTGCATGAGAATTGTATTTTATACTATACTATGTGATGGTTGTACTAAGATTTAAGGTTAGTTAAGATTTAAAGTTAGTCTGAATTATATGATGTTTAGTAAAGAAAGTAATCAAGTTTTGGTGCTGGATTCCAATAAATATAAGCTACATAGGCGTAGGAGAAGTTGCGGTTTGTCCTCTGCATGTCAAGGGGGCAGAGAAGGACATAAACACACATGTCTGATTGCCTGAAAGGGTGGTGGTCAAGGGCAGAAGATAGGTTAGTACCGACTATAAACGGAATGAATTAACACTTCTGTAGGAGAGTGTAGACTATATTCACAGATCTTAGTTTTTAGGGTTGGCCAGGATGTTAGGAACCATCTAATGCATTTTATACATGAAGGGTTTGAAGTTCAGAAAAGTTGAGTGACTTCCCAAATCCACACATGTATTTGGCAAATTCAAAACAGGAAACCAGGTCTCTTTCCATTTACACCACAGTTATAGGATAACAGGACACTAATGAGGATTTGAAGAAGGTAAGCATTTAAATCATAATGGCACATCAACACTTGAATTTGATGGTGGTGGTGAAGATTCATTCAAGTTCATAGAATGGAAGATATGGAAGTTCAGGAAAATAATGTTCTAAAATTCCCAGTTATTACTAATAAGGACATGGGTGAATACATCGGCCATGATGTGCACCAGGCATTTCGTGCTTCCATAGTGAATGTTCACCCATATATCACAGTTAATATGTAGTTCTCTGCTAATCCTTCCATGTGTGCAGGGGACGAAATTTATCTTAACAGTAAACATTCCTAGCACTGACCACCATGGCTAGAGCACAAGAGCTACTCAATATATATTTGTTGAATGAATAGTCCCAGAAGTTGTCTGTCTATAGAGGTTGGAGAAGACTGAGAATTTGAAGCCAGATGAAATCATAGTTATAATAGCACAACTTAATAGGAAAGAGGGGTTGATAAAGACTAAGACTTCTGAAAAGCCACGTGAGTTATCACATCAATGCACATAAATTTAAGAGGACAGTTGTTACTTAAAACACAAAGAAAGTAATTAATATTGAATGTATATATTATATATGATATGTTTTGTATACATGTGTGCATGTATGTGTATGTGTGTGTAAATTGGGGAAAGCTACTATGCTTTAAAAACCCCTGGAGATAAAGAGGAAAAAGTCGTGTTTTTGTTTTTTAAAAAAGGAGGATTCACTATAGGCTCATTCAATAATTAGGTCTTCGGCAATGTGTAGAACTGTATATTTATATTATAAATCTAAAAAAATAAAAAAGAAACTTCCGATGCAAGCATTGCCACACAAACTATTATAGTAATGTGGACTCATGTTCTAGAATAAATTGGCAGAAAGATGTAATTCTCTTTCCACATTTCATTCTTTTAAAAGCCGATATTGGCCTTTCTGGTTATTTACTTATATATCTTTTCCCTGATGATACCCTGATATTTTGAAGGAAATCTCAAGTACCATCTTAACCTCTGGAAATCCAACAGCATCTTTTACAAACATGGAAACACCTTTCCTTTGTTTTACAGTGTTTGTTTCTTTGTCTTCACCTATTTGCTTCAGAAGCACTTGACTTTCAACTTAAAGCTGGGTGTTAGTTGGCATTTTTTCTTCCTCTACTTGTCTGATTGCTCTGTTTGATTGTTTTCCTAGCTCCTCTTTTATATTCCTGCCCTTGGATCTCTAGAGGCGTCCAGGGTTTGGTCTTCAACCACCTTTCTGCCTACTCAAAACTGCCTGCTGTCGCTTCTGTGCATTTGACCCGTGTCTGATCTTCCTCTCCCTTAAGTCTCAGATATCAATTTTGTTTTCTTCCTGCCCATCTCACCAGTATGCTTTTCTAGTACCTCAAACTAATCATTCCCCAAACCAAGCACATCATTTCATCCTTAAACAGTTCTACTTTCTTTCTCAAAATGGCACTGTCCTTCTCTTGATTACACAGGCATGACTCAAGGTCATCTTTAACTTTTCTGTCTTCCTTACCCACCACAATATCTCTGGAATTTGACTTATATTTGTTCCCATGTCCTCTTTATTGGGAACACACTTCCCTATCCATTATACATGATATATTCCTTCAACTCTTCACTTAATTCCTCATGATGTCTTGAGTCATATATGAAAGTAACTCCTCCTTCCTTTGGATTCCTGTATCATTATATTTCAATGTCTTTTAAGCCATTCATCACATTCTTTCCTATATTAAAGTTATTTAGGGGCACCTGGGTGGCTTAGTTGGTTGAGCGGCTGACTTCAGTTCAGGACATGATCTCACAGCTCATGAGTTCGAGCCATGCATTGGGCTCTGTGTTGACAACTCAGAGCCTGGAACCTGCTTCCGATTCTGTGTCTCCCACTCTCTCTGCCCCTCCTCTGCTCATGCTCTGTCTCTCTCTCTTTCTCAAAAATAAATAAACATCAAAAAAAACTTTTCAAGTTATCCCTCTTACTATACTGAACATTTGATTGCAAGGCCTGTTTTTTGGTTTTTGTTGTTGTTGTTGTTTGTTTATTCCCAGAATACAGTATGCACTCAGTCTCTGTAGTAAGTGCTCAGCATGTTTGTTGAATGAATGAATGGAATGAATGTCTAATACTATTACATTCAGAGAATACTTAATGATCAGATATACTGAGAAAGGCTTTGGTCCTTTGTGGGAAAGTAATTATGTGATGGGTCGTATTTTATGTTTTGTTAATTGAAAAATAAAACTTTTTTAGGTGTCAAATTGGTTTGCTAATGCAAGACGTCGGCTTAAGAATACTGTTCGACAGCCAGATTTAAGCTGGGCTTTAAGAATAAAGTTGTACAACAAATACGTTCAAGGAAATGCTGAGCGGCTTAGTGTAAGCAGCGATGATTCGTGTTCCGAAGGTTTGTTAATACTTTTATTTTGCTTTGCCTCCATTACCAGGAAGTTCACCCCAATTGCTCTTTTTAAGGTTGACTCCACAAAACATAATGGTGCCATAATGGTTCTTTTTTATTGCATGAAGTAACTTCACTTTTACAATACTATAAATGACCAACAGAATTATGGCTGCTTCCTCTTGTTTATAGATTTATCGTGTATCAGAATAACATTTTCTCTGAAATTCATTAAAATTAAAATACCATAGGGAGAGATTACATAGATTCCTGCTTCCTGTGCCTAAAAATTAATCTTGAATATCAATGACAATTTTATACACTTTAAATAAATATTCTTTCTTTATGTATATATTCAGTGATTAACTGTAACAGTTGGGTGGCTGGGAGAAAAGTATATGTAAGTATTACCTAGTGATATTTTTCTCCCTTAGACGGAGAAAATCCTCCAAGAAACCACATAAATGAAGGGGGCTATAATAATCCAGTTCACCATCCTGTGATTAAAAGTGAGAGCTCAGTCATAAAAGCTGGAGTGAGGCCAGAGTCACGGGCCAGTGAGGACTACGTATCACCCCCAAAATACAAGAGCAGCTTATTGAATCGTTACCTTAACGACTCTTTGAGACACGTCATGGCCACAAATGCTGCCATGATGGGAAAGACAAGGCAAAGAAACCATTCGGGATCTTTTAGCTCCAACGAATTTGAGGAAGAATTGGTGTCTCCTTCATCATCGGAAACCGAAGGCAACTTTGTCTATCGTACAGGTAAGTCCGTGCTTTTCATGACACCTTGTTTAAAACAGCACTAAAACTGCAGCAAGGGGTTTATTTCATCAGGTATAAAGGCATAATTTTTATTGCTTTTGCACAAGATTATTCACATATATATAGCCCATAATTTAATTTGAAAGCTTTGTTTTGTTTCTAATTACCAGATGTGCTTCTTAGTGGATAATGGTCTACTGGGGATTTTCACTCTTAATGATGAATATGAGAATTTTCATTCTTCATAGTAATTTTCAATCTCAATGGTACACATTCTTGGAGGAGGAATGCCCTGAATTATAACCAGCCATGCAAATACTTTGTATTTCATCTTTTCTCTTAAGATGATTGCTAATAGTGATGGAAAATGAACACAAATTAGCATGGGTGCCAAGACTCTTGTGAAGGAAAAGTGTAGGTTTGGCTTAAATTGCTTTGGAAATTTTACTTTTATTCCTGGAAAGCACAAGTAGAGCTGATAAATAGCTTTGAAATTTTTACTTTTATTCCAAAAATGATTGATTTCTGCCTGTCCAGATCTTTCTGGTGGAGTAGTGAGTTTGGTAAAAATTTCTGTCTTGACTTCAGTTTCCAGAGAGTTTTGCTCGTAAAGAGTGTTTGAGCAACTTGCTTCAGACCAAAGGATATGTGTGACCTACATCTGGTATAGATAAGAGTCCAGGTCCTGGAAATGCCTTCAAATGAGACTTAGAAATGTTAGAGCTGGAAGTAACCTCAGGAAGCATCTAGTCCAGCCATGTTAGATCATTAATAAGAAAACCCAGACCAGAAACACATAGCTAATTACTCTTCTCCAGATCAGTAACACAGCTGAGCCTGAATAAGAGGTAGGAAAACATAACTACTACCAGACCCTGATGACTGTTGTTATTATTATATCTACTACCTCCAATGATTTATTGAGTAGTTATGACATGCTAGGCCCTCTGCTAAATATTGCACAAACTTTGCTGCAGGTGACCCTTGTAAAGACCTTGATATGTGAATAGTAGGGCTTTATAAAGGAATTTAAATTTGGTCTATTTAATATACCTTTCAGATTATTTAACCAGAGGTCTTCTTTTCAAGTAAGATATGTTATCTGTAAGGATTCAGAGGAAATCTCAACACATTTTTTTTTTACTTAAAATTTTTTTAATGTTTTTTTTATTTTTTGAGGGAGAAGGAAAGTATGAGTGGGGGAGGGGCAGAGAGAGAGGGAGATACAGAATCTGAAGCAGGCTCCAGGCTCCAAGCTGTCAGCACAGAGCCTGATGTGAGGCTTGAACCCATGAATCATGAGATCATGACCCGAGCCAAAGTCGAACATTCAACTGATTGAGCCACCCAGGCGCCCCCTCAACACATTTTTAAAGACTTAAATTAGCCACATTGTTTGTTTGCAGTTCCAGGGCCAACAGTGAGAACAACTCTAAATGCTCTGAGATATAAAATGAGTCTTGTAAATAATGATTGGGTCTAGGAAGAAGTAAAAGATGCAATAAAAGACTATTTCGCTAATAATTTTAAAAATTTAAAACTATGTATATCTAGTGTGAGCAGAGCGGACAGAACTTGGAGATGATTTAAAGCTTTGTTGAATTTTATTTGAAGAGATAAGAAAGGATAGGAAATCAAGTCATTCAAGTACAGAAAAATGAATAAAAATAAAACAAAAAAAAAAGTTAGAATGGAAAGCTGAAAACTAGATAAATTAAGACTTCACTCTGAAAGAAATACTAAAAGAAAAAAGCAAAAATTGGTATGGAATAAAATTGGAAGTGAAAAAAGAGCTATAGCAGTCAATATATAGTTATTAAAAATACTTTTAAATTATGGTGTATTATGCACAGTTGTTTGACAGTATACCATATGCAAATGTGTAGATGAATTGGTATTATCCACACAAATTAAATTATAAAATTATAATGAGAAAAGTTATAAATGACCACTGATGCAGGAAAAATCAAGGTTTTTAGTAAAACTCCATTTCCAAAACATTTGATGTCATGAATTTGATATTCAGTGGATTTTTCCCCAAACTTTGAAGAAGTAATTAATTCTCATGCTTTCTGCATTTTTCTCAAGCATGTAAAAATATGAGAAGTATGTCAGTTTTTAAAAATGTAAATGTTATCCTAATCCAAAGCCAGATTAAAATAGCATAAAAATCAACCTTTTTATTTATGATACTGATACTGACTATAAAGCAACATGAGGAATATTGATAACATAAGGTTAAGTGAAAAACAATTTAAAATTGTGGAAACATTGAATGCAATTGTGACATTACAAATATGTATGGACAAAAACAAGGAAGATTTTTTGGAAACAATGAAAATTTTGATTAGATGGAATAATTGAAGGTCTATTACTTTTGTAAATTTCTTACACATTTCTTTATGTTGCCCAGTAAAAACAAATTTGAAATTTACCCAGTGTGATGTGTCTTATGAAAATGCGTAAGGTTCCAACTTCGTCTCAGGTCATGATCTCACAGTTTGTGAGTTAGAGCCCCTCATAGGGCTCTGGGCTGATAGCTCGGAGCCTGGAGCCTGCTTTAGATTCTGTCTCTCAATCTCTCTGCCCCTCCCCTGCTTGTTCTCTCTCTCTCTCTCTCTCTCTCTCTCAAAAATAAATATTAAAACAATTATTTAAAAAAAGAAAATGCATGCTCTTTTCAAAGAAAATAAAATAGAAAACCAAAGTGATTAGCATGCCTGTATAGTTGATGCTTCTCAAAGTGAAATATCTTGGCCATTTATTTTTATTAAAGTCTTCAATGGCCTATTCATTTGCCAAGTTCTATTTTTAAATAAAAACCTATTTTTTAGTTTTGCAAGCAATGAGAAAGCAGCCTAGACACGTAAACTTCTGGTTTTCCATGCATGTGTATAAACTTTTGAAAGAACAGAATACATTGTTTGGTTTTGTGGATAGAGAATTGAGAAGGACTGGTGGTCTAAGACTGGTCTGCTAAATCTCAGCCCGAAACAATAAATGCCTGTCTTCTGGGGGAAGCGAATGACAACGTTGCTGCAATTGTATCTGGCTGATGCCACTCATGCATAAATAGAACAGGGGATTTCAATAAATACTTTCTGAGCAACTACTATGGTTTTCGCTGGCATACAGGCTTATTCTGAATTCCTTCAATTCCTTCTGGTTATATCTTTCTTTCTTCACCTAAACAGAAACCCTCTAAATCTGCTATTAAACACCACTCCCCTCCCCCACCCCAGTTTTACAGGAGTGCAAAGATTTCAACTTTCAAATTGTTTTTCAAGAATAGATCACCTTTAAACACAATTTCTTAGTTTATCTATGCTAAAAAATTTTATTCGTTTTTCCACACATTTTTGCTATCTTATGATGCATTTCATTAATGATATGGAACCAAAAGGCGAAATGAAAGAGTTGGTATGTGGAAGGATAATGCATCGCTGAATTTTATTTCACTTGTTGTTGTTAAATTCTAGGAGAGTTAAGCCCACTAGATTATAAAGTAATCCTAATTGAAACATGTAGGTGAATAGAACTCTTTTCTAAGTTAGTATGAATTAATCAGATTAGCTTTCTCTCCACCTGACTGACAACATCAACGTAGATACAAACATGTTTCTGTTGATTTTATGTAGACATTAAATATTTCTCTGTAATCTTAAGTCTCCCCGTCGTGTAGAAAAAGAAAGATTTTTATTTTCATGGGGTGTAATAGGCTTTCAACACATATTGGCTAAAAAAACATTTCTGAGGGCGGAAATTATACCGTTAGAATTGATTAGAATTATTAAGGCTATTGCTTCTAAAAAAAAATACTACTCAAGAAGATTTAGTTACTCAGTGTTGTCTGTTGAATTAAGTTGTCTGCATTAAAATTATAATACTTATCATCATGTCAGGTTAATGGATGACAATTTTCAGGTATTTGATGGAGTGAATTCCCATTACAAACTGACCTCAAGGCCCCTAACCCTTCGATGGGTCTGCCCTCTGAGGTGTCTTTAATATCCACCTCCACTCCTATTGAATCAGTACTGATATTCTCCAGATGCGACCATCCGTGAAGGAGCCATCTGCCATCTGTCCCACCTACAGAGTAAGTTCTCATTGGAGCCTTTCCTGACTTGTGTTCGAGTCTGATTTACCCTTAAAAGACTATTACATTTCCTTCTTTGCTGAAGGAGAGCAGGGAGGTTTCTAAGAAGTGTACTGACGAGGGGAAAATCAGGCAAGTCTTGAAATAAAATGTGTGGACTTCCCCACACTTCTTTTGCTCGGCTTGAGGACAAGTCCCTGTTATGTTCTTTCTTTTTGCAGCTCACAATTTATAAATGGCTAGTACATTCGAATGGTTATTCTCTGAGCCCCACTGCTCTGCAAGTATATAATTCATAAATTTAACCAGCTCCCACAGGCTGAATGCTTAAACTTCATCTTGTTAAACTGTCTAAAATCCCTCTTAATTAGACACATCTGGTGCAGCAAAAACATATAGGAACATAGAACTCTTTTCTATGTTAGTGTGAATTAACCAGATTAGCTTCCCTTCCACTTGACTGAGGTGAATATCCCTGAAGAAATGGAGATTTCTGATTGAGAGAAAAAAGAAGTCACTTATTTGGTGCATGGAATTCTCTGGAAGACAGAGTCCCTTTGGATGGCCTGCCACAGTTGGAACAAAAAGAACCAGGGATTTTGGTCACTAAGGAAAGAAGTAGGAGGTAGAAAGTGTGAATGGATGCCAGAGGCTAAATGCCATTTCCAAACATTTTTTTTTCTCAGCTAATGATGCGCACCAAGAGGAGAAATGTTCCTTTTTCTCTCTCTCTTCCTGCATATGCATGTACTTCAGAATTGAAGCTGGCATTATCAGTAGTATAACGCAGGTATGAGTTCAGAAAACCATCGGATTAGCCTGGATTTAACCTTAATTTATGTATAGCATGGCTTCTTTGGAGTTGTTCTCTCTTCAGTTCTAAACAGCCGACTTCACAGGTACATTTCCGAGATACAGTCCACTCATATAAGAGGTGCTCTTTCATGCATTCATTCCACACACAAAAATGTTCCTTAAGAGCCACTCTACACAGGCCCTGTTCTAGGCTCACCGAAGCCCTGTGTTTTGTGCTAGGCTGCTCATCCAAGAAACCCTCGTTAAAAGAAGCAGAAGAAAGATTTAAAGAGCTGTCTTGGCAGATCTTTTTGAGCAGTGAATACTCACTCCTAATTTATAGGTTTCATCAATTTTGGGTTTTGTGTCTGTGAGTAGCTTAAAGAAAGCATCGTAGTAGTCAAGAGAAGGCTTTGTCAGGAACCGAGTGTTAAGATGGTATGTGTCTCTGTGTTCATGCTAGTTTCTCTGTGGGATTTTGTTGAACAGTAAGTCTGCTTTGGATACTTTTATCCTGTTTCGTTTCCCTTTTTGTGCCTGTCACGTCCTTGTTTTTGGTGAAAGAACTAAGCTTTGCCCTTTTGGATTATTCCAGACGTTCTTTCCTGGCATGCAAATGACTGCTGATGTACTCCAGCAGAGAATAAAAAACCCTCTATCACCATCCCAGTTAGTGACATTTAAAGGATACTTGAAAGGTTATCCAATTTCTTGTCTTGTATCCTTACTACAATAATACCTCACCTATCTGACACCATCTGGGAATGAGGTATTCCACGTAAGTGAAATTTCCAGATAGAAACTTAAGTACCGGTTTTAAAAATACAGAATTTTCTGCTCTCCTAAGCTTATAATATTAAACACAGCATGTGAAGTGTGCTTCAATATCCTCTCTCCTCTAAACTACCTCCTCCTATTGCTTTTTATATGATATTCCATCCTTTTAAATCAGTAATGTTGGGTTAACCACAGTTCCAAACTTGCCCCTAACAGCTTTGAATAAAGAATGATCTCTTTTTGATAGCCTGTTGAAAAGAATTCTTCCTAATTACTCACTCCAAAGCAGTGATGGTTTAAGTGAGATCTACAGAAGTGATTTTTCGGTAGGCGTAGGGTTACTATAGAAATATCAAAACTTAAGCATGATATTCAGAACACCATAGATTTTTAAGTATATGTCAGTGATGATGGCAAAACATTCATATGGAATATTTTTAAAGTAGCTTGATTTTTTAAATTAAATGTTCATTATCGATTCACTAGCAAAATTGAAATGAAATTGCACAAGTGTTCCATCTCCTGTTTGAAACTGAAAGATTAATGGCAAACAAAAATAGAAAAAGAGAACAAATACTGGCATGAGCAGTTTGCTGGCTCCTTAAGGGGTAGCTTTTCATTTGCTTTGTTACTTGGTGTCATGTGAGAGGCTGGAAAAACCTAAGTGTAAATACTGAGACCTACAGCCCCAGAAAACAACATGGCTTACAAACAAATTGAAAGTATATGGCAGGTTAGTTTAGAAAAATTTTAAGGACTGTTTTTGATCCCAATGTTTTCTACCCTTTTACATTGTGTTTCTTCCATGTGTTACCTAAGAATGATAGCAACAGTGATATCACATTTGTGTGAACGTTAGAAACACTGTTTTTTCTGAAATGTAGCGACATTGTCTCTTCTTTTGTGCTGATACTCACTGCCTTATGTGTATTAAAAGCTCTTTGAGGCCCTAAAGTGGCGTTTTATTCATTTTATAGTCCCCTTAGCACTTAGTACAGCGTCTTTCACAGATTTGCCCATAACCGTTACTTAAACGAGTTAGTGTTTTAATGATGTGGTCTTTTTTGCTTCTTAAACCATGAAAGACATTTTAATGTGCACATATATATGTTGATCTGTATCTGTGAACATGACAAAAGAAAGAAAATGATCTTGAATACGTTTGAATGGCTTTAAAAAAAAAAAGACAAATGTGAAAAATTTAAAACCAGAGGAAAATAGTAAAAAAAAAAAAAATGTAGCTGGAAACTCTGAGGTGTTGAAGGGATTCAAAATAATAACTGAGAAACTATAAAATGAAACTAAACCAATTTTCAAGTAAAAAAAAAGTGACTTTCAGGAAAATGAAAGGATGATAAATGGAAAAGTTTAGCTAGTTTTAAAAAACCCACCAAAGAATTAAAAATATAGCAAATAGACAAACAAAAATAAATATTTGTTGTCTGTCTCTGTCTAGCACAAAACCATGTAAGATCTGAGAAAGAAAGCACAGATTCAGATACACTGATTTAAACTCTTGTGCCACATTTGCTCTCAGGATTGACATGACAGCTTGGACTTTTTTTTTTAAGAGTGACTGTTTTTAATCCTGTAATACAACTGGAGAGAGTCTATGCAGAAATTTTACATTTTCTCTTTCCTCCGCCTATCAGAGTAAACATCCCATACATTTTGCATATTTTCCTGTTAAAAACAAGTTTACCAACCTGAAATTTTGATTCTCTAACTTGGCATTACATTTCTACCGGAACTGAGTCCATTGTAATTGATTGTATGATGTTGCCTGCATTTCAGACGTGCTGGAGTGGTCAGTCACATCCTGGTGCTGTTTCATAGACGTGCTTGTCCATGTCACTATATTTAAGCCTGTGTCAGTATTTCCATTCAGAGACTTTTTTCATTCCCTAGGGCTTCTAAATAAGTCATAAAAATTCAAGCCCAACTCAAAGCTGGCATAAAAGGGCCTTTTTTTCTTCTCTTATGTATAAGGAACAGAAGTGTGTAACTCCCACTAATTCTAAATTTGGTTAGGTTTGTAAACTCTTTACACACTGAAGAGGTCAAATAAGATCCATTGACACCTCTCCAGTCTGAGACTAAATGGGATGTCAAAAAGTTTTTACTGTCTGTGAAAATAACAAGACATTCTATTTAATGAATATGGAAGTGGTTTCTTTTCTTTCTTTCTTTTTTGGTTAGCTGTAGTTAGTTTTTCCCTTCTGCCTCCCTACTTTGTTTCTAAAATTAAACAGGTATTTTTCTATGTCAAAATGTGTCTTGTTGATGTAACAGAATTTTTACTCAGAATAAATATGTGTTTTCTTCCAGGCCAAAATTTTGGTACTTTTAAATTTTGGAAGCTTCTGCTCTTGTTTTCTGTTAGAAATTATATCATTTATAATTATGAGTTTGGGGGAAGCAAAAAAGTAACAACTTTGTTCCCTCACAAATGAGATAGTTCTTTTACAAAATTTGAATTTTCTCTTCGTTTTCAGTTTAGATGCAAGACAGCATGTTTAATGCATAATGCCTCTTTTCTCCCTTTCTTCTTTAACAACTTTGTTACCCAATTTCTCTCATATTCATTGTACTGAAGAAATAGTCAACGATTTTTATAAACCCAACAGCGAACTTGAAAGGATCCTCTAGTTCAATTCTTGAATTTGCAGATTTGGAAATTGCTATAGACTCTATACTAAGCATTGAAATTGTTCGTTTTTTTGGATATGAGTTGCTTGATTGCTTGGAGATATGATCCAGACCCTTGGTACAATTAGTCTGATTGCTTTGGGCAATTTCAGCTACTTAATTGACATTTACTTTTATTTATTTATTTATTTATTTATTTATTTATTTAAACGTTTCTTCACCCTTGAGAGACAGAGAGAGACAGAACACGAGTGGGGGAGGGGCAGAGACAGGGAGACACAGAATCTGAAGCAGGCTCCAGGCTCTGAGCAGTTAGCACAGAGCCTGATGCGGGGCTTGAACTCAAGAACCATGAGATCTTTTACTTTTACTTTTAAATAAAAGTAAATCCTTAAGCATTAGTGTTGAAGTTTCGAGAACTTAGGCTAGCTGTGTGTGCATTTAAAATTCTTTTCTCTATTGTTAACGGCTGCAGTAAAAAGGTCTTTACACACGTTTTTAGACTACAGGTTGTAATAGACATCATTACCTAGGGATCCTCCTTTGCTTACTAAGGGAAATATGAATGATTTGCAGAAAATGCCTAAAAGCTAATACTGCTAGTGTGCATCTCTCTCTGCACATACGTATGGTCATAGTGGTAATAACTGAATTGGATGTAGTTAGGAAGACAAAGCGGCTTTTGAAAATGACCAGTGATATCTTCCCTCTCCCTTTGGTGCACACTGGAGGCGTTGAGTCCTTCCTTCCCTGGTAGTGGTCAGAAAAAAGCTCGGGTGATAACAACAACCCAATGGAACGTGGTTTGGGGAAGATAGATTAGTGTCAGGTTTGAGCAACAACATCAGTCATCCACTTCCAATGATGTTAGGTCCTCCCAGTCAGAGAAGGAGCCATGAACTGTTTTTCTCAGGCAAGTAAGACACTGGTGCAAGATGCACTGAGGTACTGCAGAGTCTGATTCACCTTTAGCATTTCTTCAGGTCAGACACATCCAGATGTACCTAGAAGAGGTAAAACTGAAGTTTAGACTTCGCCGTGTCACAGATTCGGGCAGCCCCTTGGTGATGGCATGTGAGGATGCTCTCAAGTGCGTGTTGTGTCTCCCACAATCCCTGAACTACAGATAGGGTTAAAAACAGCCTCTTGCCCACTTACTTCAGTGCTTTGGAGTCTCTTTGATACAGTGACCAAGATGGATATCTCTGACAGAAAGAATGTGTTCCCTTTGTGATGCCATTACACACACACACACACACACACACACACAGAGTACGCAAAAAACGTTTTACCTTTGATCAAGCGATAAAGAGAGCAAAACACTTTAAACGGTGACTTTGAGAGGAATATTTGGGTGATATAACATTAAACTGGAAAACAGCACAAATGAAAACGAAAACTTTGCAAGTGCTGAAAGGTGATCAGAGACATTCATGAAATGGGATGTCCAAGAAACAGTTTGCTCTTTAAATTTTTACATAGTTGCTCATGTATTTAAAATTTAGAACTGATAGTCCCTTTGACTGAGCCAGACTCAGGTTATGGTGGACAAAGCTCTCAGTATGGCAGAGACATTTCAAGTAAGAATGCCCCATTCTTCCAAAACTGTCATTATGACACTAAAATGTACCCTTTTGCTAAGGGCCAGAATTCAGAGTCTCTCCTTCCAGTTTCTACACTGATTTAGACAACAGATGCATAAAAGGCAACGTGGTATTCAGGATCATTTGTCACATGGCTTTGGGGCAAGAGGATGGCTATCTGGCAGGAGGGAGAATTCCTTAAATGTTACTGGGTCTTACATTTCTAAATGTAAAATCCCTGGCCAGAAGCTGCTTGGTGCCACGTGCCTTTGGTGTGATGTCTTAGCCTAACTCCAAGCAAGATGGTTGCAATATTGTGGCTACTTGAGAACCCACATAGCCTTCTCTAGTTTGCAACTGAGGTAGAGAGCCATTGTTTTGCATTTTCTTTTATCCTTGTCTTGACTGCATTTTTTGTCTTGGTGTTTGTTCTCTCTCTCTCTCTCTCTCTCTCTCTCTCTCTCTCTCTCTCTCTCT